>NC_045748.1:3672654-3680603 GCF_008692095.1 Etheostoma spectabile | reverse complement strand
CTGCTCCCAAGAGGGGGCTAGAATGAGCAGATCGTACAAATAAAAGAGGACTCTGATGCCCCTCTCCCGTAGAGGCTGGAGCGCAGTTTCCATGCACTTGGAAAAGGTGCGGGGGGCTAGTGAGTATCCGAACGGCAGCCGGTCGTTTCCTGTTGAGATAGAGCACAACTTCAATATTGCATATTTTTTATACATTATTTACACAGATATCTAATCTGTAAATACTTATAGCTTTAATAAATGCAGCTGGGTATGAAGTACAATGTCCCCCTTTGACATACAATTAAATTACATCAACTGTTGGTACTACAGCACTTAAGTATATCGATATAAAATACACTTATCACATACATTTGTCATGAGGAGTTCATTCAATTAGCATGCTCAATCAAGCTACTCCAACATGTGAACAGCTACCTAGCAAAAACTGGCAGAAAGTTATGACAGTGTACTTAGGCTACTATCTGCAGGCTATCAGAAATATCATTAAAATATGGCATATATTCACTCCAGTTTATTCCTTTTTTTTTTGCATTTCCTTCCTCACTATTTAAAATCCTGCAAAATTCCTGAGCAAACTTCTCTTAATTGGAAAATACTGTGTTTTTTCTGAGCCCTTTGCTGGTTGATTAGGTTGCATGAACAGCAACGATGACATTTACAAATTGAATGTATATCAGCTATGTAACTATCTAATGAAGACGTCCCCACTCGGTCCACAGTTAATCTGCGCTAAAATTCATCCTCCGCCAATGTGAGGGAAGAATACTAGGCTAATGACAACCAAGCTTTAATTAGATCTTTCTTAGCAGAACAACAAGTGGCAGCCTACATCAAATCAAAGGTAGGTTGTTAGCAGTTTTCTCACATTACTGCCTCCGCATATGTTGAGGGGCAATCTATAACGCTCCCATTGATGGAATGGCACGTAACATACATTCATGTGCAACACAATTTTCTTCATGGTTCAGCATCGTTCTTTGGGTGTTGTTAGGCTCTTCCATTCTAGTGTATAGAGAGAGGAGAGGAGAAGAAGAACATGATGGTGAGAAAACGTTGCAGGCACATTTCATTTATTCGTTACTTTAATGAAAAGGATTGCATTTGATAAATGAAAGGAGCATGGGATAGTGATAAGACAGAACAAGGGGGGATGGGGGAGGCTTTCCTGAGGATCATTACAGACAAGAAAGTGTACAGGGATTCATTAGCATGAGCCATGAAGGGAGAGTCCCAGTCATGATAATGTTCTGAGAGTTACCAGGAGAACAACGGCTTTACAGTGATGGAGTGATACAGCCGAAACAAAACTTGTATTCTGTAGACAATTAAAAGTTAGGCTTTTCTCCCCACTCACATGTTAAAAATACAAGTACACAACCAGAGGCCTGCCGAGGCCCAGTCAATCTGTCAGAGGCTGTGTGCCCGGGACGGGCAGTGCCAGTCACCTTGGACACATGGGTGTAGGCCAGTTTCACGGCACTGGACATTAATGCTCCTCCCTCACTCGGCACACCATTCGCGCACAGGGATTATGCATGCTCACACACACACCACACACACACCACACAGCCATCAACAACTCACCTTTGCATTCAAAAGGCGGGAGCGAAGGATTGATATTGTGGTTGGAGTGGGAAAATCACCTTTTAGTGGCCAGCGTTGGCTTCTGTATAAAGTCCACGATTTATTCACACAGTGTAGAGCTACAACTCAATGGGATCGTCTGTATGTGCATTTTTTCCCATGCACTGCAGTGGCTTTGCCTTACTGTTGCTAAATATGTGACCCACATCACGACAGTGTAATCCATTCTTAGATTATGATGTGCAAGCCAGCCAAGCAGGGTGCTTTAATCAAAGCAAGTGATCCATTCCCTGCACCATCCATCTGAACATGCCAGCAAATCATGTCATAAATTACTCCCAAAAAAAAAAAAACACACCTAGATAAGGTAATGTGAGGGTGAAAATAAGTAACTGGACGGGCCTTTAAAGAGGATTCAAAAACAAATTGTGAGGCCAATGTTGTGCATTATAACAATAAAAAGTTTGGCTTTCATACTGAACAAACAATTCAGCTGGAGTTAAAACGTTGTTACTAAGAATGAGTCAGTAAGAATGACTAAATATGGTAATACATTTGTTCTTTGAGATCCCCAAGGGGACAGTGCATAACATCCAGTATTTGTTTCTTGAAGCAAAAAGTAATGTACCAACATTTGAATAACGTAGACTCCTTTGAGAAATACTGCAGGCTAAGCACATAAGCGTGACTCAATTTGTTAATGTTATGTATACATTCAGGTAAGAAAAATCTTTTATTTTTTTTTAACGACATGGGCTCAGTGATATATTTGTGCAATAATTCCTTGAATCTAGGTACTCACCGTTGAAGTTTGAAAGCGTCAGAAAAGGCAAAAAACATGTTTTACCTTGTGGGACAAGTTGTACCTGCTGAGCTTCTGTCTCTAACCTGCCATCCTCACACAGTAGTGGTGAATATAATTTTTTTAATGCTGCTCTATGCTGCCTCAGAAATTCAACGCTGTGTTTGACTATTGTTTCAGCAATCATAGTTGAAAGTGTTTACCGCTTACCGTGGTCTGAATCTTAAGATATGAGCACACAAAGCTAGCTCATGGTATTGCGATGGAAAAGAGGTTTGAAAGTCAGTTATCTCGTAACAATTTACAATTGATACTAGTTACTGAGGAAAATCTTGATACTTTATTGATCAATCGCTGATATGTAGCAGTGAATTAAGACTATGATGCAGATAATTAGAGGTTACTAATCAAGAATACTTTCACTGTTTACCAAAGTTTAGCAGGAAAAAAAAAACAGCTTTCCAAACAGCATCACATTGCTGTTAGCTTTATTTTGTGGACTGATGATACACACTTATACATTTAGCATCATGGCTACGTTAACAGAGCCACTGTACGTTAGCCTTAGGGTCCTCGCTGATGGAAAAAATGAAAACAGTTTGCATTTATATCATGATGGTATGAGAAGTATGAAAGACGATGTGAGATTACATTATCCTGTCAACGATTCAAATCGATATCACGATGCATCACCTCCACGATATTATATATTGCACACATGGTTTTCATCAACAAATTCACATCTAATATATATCAGTAGGGCTCAAAAGTTTGGCACCCCAGTTAAAATTTGTATTAATGTGCATAAAGAGCCAAGAAAAGATGGAAAAATCTCCAAAAAGCATCAATACAGGTAAGACATTTGTATAATATGTCATAAAAAGTTAGATTTATTTCCATCATACACTTTCAAAATAACAGAAAAAAAAAAATGGCTCTGCAAAAGTTTGAGCACCCTGCAGATTAATACCTGGTACCCCCCCCCCCCCCCTGGCAAGTATCACAGCTTGGAAACACTTCTGTAGCCGCCAGAATCTTTTAATTCTTGTTTGAGGTATCTTCGCCCATTCTTCCTTCCAAAAGTCTCCAGTTCTATGAGATTTCTGGGCTGTCTGTCCACTGCCTGCTCTTTAAGTTCTATCCATAGATTTTCAATTTGTTGAAGTCAGGAGATAGTGGAGCCATGGCAAACCCTTCAGTTTACGCCTCTTGATGTATCCACCGTGATTTTGAGGTGTGTTTAGGATCATTATCCATTTGTAGAAGCCCCTCTCTTTAACTTCACATTTTTCACAGATGGCATCAAGTTAGCGTTCAAAATATGCTGACATTTTATTGAATCCCTTTTCCTTCTACTCGTGACATGTTCCTTGGGCTGCAATACAACCCCAAAGAATGATTGATCCCCCCTGTTTATCAGTTGGACAGGTTTCTATTCATTATATTCATGACCTTTCTTCCCAAACGTACCTTTGCTCATTCCGTCAAAAAGTTCTATTCAACTCATCGGTCCTCAGAACTTGTTTCCACAATGCTCAGGCTTGTCTAATGTTCATTTGCAAAACTTCAAATGCTGATTTTTGTGGTAAGGAAGTAAAGAGGTTTTCTTCTGATGACTCTTCTATGAAGACCATATTTTACTAGTACTCTTTTATGTGGAATGGTGTACACAACTCCAGTGTCTGCCAGTCTTTCTGATGGATCGTGGCAGTCAAACGTGGGTTTTGACTTTCTTACAATCCGCGAGCTGTTCTGTCTGATATTTTTCTTGGTCTTCCAGATCTTGCTTTAACTTCCACTGTTCCTGATGACTGCCATTTCTTAATTACATTCCAAACAGGGGATATTGGCATCTGAAAACACTTTGCTGTCTTCTTATAGCCTTCTCCTGCTTTGTGAGCGTCAACTATTTTCAGTTTCAGTTTTCTAGACAACTGCTTAGAAGAACCCATGGTGATGATTGTTGGGGCAAGGTCAGAGGAGTTGGACATTTAAAACCTTAGATTACATCACCTAGTCCTTCCAGATGATGATTGAGAACAATCCATGACACTGTCAGGTCTCAGCTTTCCAAGGGGGCGGTGCATGCTAGAAACTCTGCAGGGTGCCCAAACTTTTGCAGATGCCATTTCTTTGTTTTCTGTTATTTTAAAGTGTAAATGATGGAAATAAAATCTAACTTTTGTAAAATTATATGAATGTCTAATCCCTCATTTGATGTTTTTGGAGATTTTTCCATCTTTTCTTGGCTTCTTTATGATACACATAAAACAAATTTTACCTGGGTTACCCAAACTTTCGAGCCCCACTGTATATGTTTATACATAAACTCCCATTTTTATTGTACTGCTATTAAAAAAGATACACTCTGGATGTTGTGGAGTCTGAACATAGCGGAAACAGACAAAAGGCAAACAAAAAAGCAGCAACTGAAAACAACAAGTGATATCATAGGCATAATCGATGATAGTCTGTCACTGCATCGATAAAGAATCGTCTAGGTCCCATCGTGATGCAGTGATCAGTGTTCTTTTCAACACCCTACCGTGATGTCACCCATTGGTTTGTGTGTGCTACCTTTTTGTCTCAAACGTGGCATTTTGGCCAGCGTCATCAGTTTTTTTGGAGCCAGGAATGACCCAATTTATATAAATAATGCTGAGAATCATTACGTCAATAAATTGTACAGGATTCATTAGCATGAGCCATAAGGGAGAGTCCCAGTCAAATGTTCCTGAGGAGTACCAGGAGAACAACGGCTTTACAAGTGATGGAGGAGATAGGCGAGAAAAAAAAAAAAAAAACTTGTATTCTTTAGACAATTAAAAGTTAGGCTTTTTCTCCACACTCACATATTAAAAAAGACAACATGCACTACCAGAGGCCCTGCCCCGGCCCAGTCAATCTACAGAGGCTGAAGTGTGCCATGGTACGGGGCAGTGCCAGTCACCTTGGACACGGGTGTTGGCCAGTTTCATGGCACACTGCACATTAATGCTCCTCTCTCACTAGAGGTCAAAAACTAGGCACACACTCTCACATGCACAGGCATTGATGCATGCTCGCACACTCACACAGCCCTACATTCACCTTTACATTCAGAGCGGGAGCGAAGGAGTGATATGGATGGTTGGAGTGGAAAATCACCTTTCAGTGGCCAGCAGTGGCTTCTGTATAAAGTCCACAATTTATTCACACAGTGTAGAGCTACAACTCATTGGAATCTGTATGAGCATTGTTTCTGCATGCGCTGCAGTTGGCTTTGCCTTGCTGTTGCTAAACATTGTAACCCTCATCACTGCGCAGTGTAATCCATCTTAATATTGGGGTGAAAGGGAGAAGCTAAGTATCAGCTAAGGATAGCTAGCTAACTTGGTAAGCAATGTGCATCCGTAATTCACATTACAAGTGCCATGGATATGCATTGCCTATAGGGGCAGTTCAACTACTGGGTATTGCCGAGGAGCCTCTGAGCAAGGTACCACACCCCCACACTGCTCAGCGTGCCATCCTGAGGGCGTGTGAGAAGTGAGAATAGTCATTTTCTCATAGACTTCTACACAATCAGTCTTATTTTTGCAACACGTGAGAGTGGCGTCGTCCCTGCTGGCCATTAGAAAGGAAGCAGTTTAAGGCAGTTTCACATTGACTTCACTTTTCAGACTGGAGGCTACGTCGTTAGTTACTTTGGTAACTCCATTTCTATTAGTATAGGCGTAGCCCTCTAAGGGCTCCGCGCAAATGTCGGTTACTGCCTGCCTTAAATAGAGCGAAGCCTGTGCCAAAGGCTCAAAGGGGGGCTTCCCCAGACCCGGAGCACCAGAGCTAGGTCCCATTGGGGGGCGAGGGGGCGAACAGCCGGTTTTGGACGCCTAACCCCCTTCAGGAAACGCTTCACAGGGATGCGCAAACTGTCCTCTCCACCGAAACCTCGTGACAGGATGAGAGGCTGCTGCGTATGCTTTGACTGTAGATGGAGCCAAATCATTATCCACCAGAGTTTGTGGTACGTCAGCACGAGAGGTAGGGGACACAATGTGGTCTGCGTCCCTCTCTGGGCACCAGAGCTGGAAGGCAGACCAGCGCCCTGCGTAGCCTGCTATGGTAAGGGGGGCTCTGGAGCCCTGGATAGTGCGTACCACGGCGGGGGGCAAGCCTAATCTCTGTAAGCGTTCCCGCTCAGCAACCAGCCCCACAGCCTCTGATTTATCACTGGGGGATGACAGATCGCACCGTTCAGCTGCGATAGTGCGTCTCCCTGCCACGAATCTGCCAGGGGGAGCCACCAGCAGCTGAACGAGGGTTTGGGAACCAGGACGCACTCGTGCACTTCGGTGCCACCAGAACAATTAACAGATCCTCCTCCTGAACCGCTCCAGGAGCAGGGATCAGAGGGACCGGGGGAAAAGCATATAGGAGGGTTTTGGGCCAGGGTTTGGAGAAGGCGTCTACGCCGGAGGGAGGGTTGTCCGCCGCTCGCGTCAAGGAAACCAAGTGTCACTGTGTGTTCTCCGTGAAGGAACAGATCCACCTCCGCTTCCCCGAACCTGCTCCATAACGTTTGAACGATAGTGGGATCAATCTCCACTCGTTGTGGGAGGGCCCCCCCCTCGACTCAAGTCGGCCGCCCGGTTCAAATCCCGGGGATATATCTGCTTTGAGAGACACAGTGGGCTGTGCGCCCACACCAGGGCGTCTGCTATTTCTAACAGCCGCTGAGCGTATCCGCCTGGCGGTTTATGAATCCGCCGCAATGTTGTCCGTCCGTACTACAACATGCCTCCCCGTCACCACTGTTGTAAGTGTTTCAACACCTTCAACACCTGGACAGCTCCAGGCAGTTTTGAGAGGGAGGAGAGACCAGTCCTCTCCCACCCCTGTGACTCGCACATTCCCCCCCAGCCAGTGAGGGACGCGTCTGTGTACCCTCACATATGACGTCATCTGCCCAGGGAACCCTGGAAGACAGGGTTTGGGGTCCCCCAGTATGCCAGTCTGATTGGAGGGAATGAGGGATGGACAGCATTTGCCATTTGTGGCAATGGGATCGAGCCGCTGGCGGTGGAACCACCTCTGGACTTTCCTCATGTGGAGGAGACCCAGGGGGACCACCGGTGTCCGCGGACATCATGCCCAAGAGCCGCATAACTGACAGCGCTGACACTGTCGTGCGGCCCTGAAGCGGGACAACAGAGAAGTCAGGGCTTCCTGCCTCGGTGCTGACCGCCTGCTCTCATGCTGATCGAGTCTACGCCCAGATAAACATCGATTGCGCGGGGACAGGCCGATCTTCTTCCAATTTATGGCAAAACCCAGCGTTTGTAGTGCTGCAGAACCCCATAGTGTGCAGCGCCGCCTGTCCCAGAGGGGGCTAGAATGAGCAGATCGTACAAATAAAAGAGACTCTGGGCCCCTCTCCCGTAGAGGCGGGAGCGCGTTTCCATGCACTTGAAAAGGTGCGGGGGGCTAGTGAGTATCCGAACGGCAGCCGGTTGAACTGGAAACTGCCCTTTGGAAGGAGAAGCGCAGGAATTTCCTGTCCTGGAATGATTTGGATGTG
>NC_045748.1:3671040-3672629 GCF_008692095.1 Etheostoma spectabile | reverse complement strand
TTTGAACTGGCCATGGCAAGCAGGGAGCGCAGACCCATCCCGCCGCTGGGCGAGACGAGTGATCGCGTCGCCCAGCCATGGAAGGCTTTTCGGAAGGGCAGTGCCGGTCGCCGCCGTGGCGGGGGAGCGGTCACTGGGTTAACCCGACCCCCACCCCCGCATCGCCGTGGGATGGTGTGACAATCTCATCACACCCGTGGGACGCTCATTCCGTGCCTGCGCGGAGGACGCAATGGCGCCCCGCTCGCGGGCACGCCTGGTGTGTGCTGTGTGGGAAACAACTGTCAACAGTAACACGCGCCTGTTTAAAGCAAACGGGACTGTTCGGCTGAGGGAACAGCTCTTTAGATGGAGGGTGCCCTTAAAAGCCAGTGTGTTTCCAACTCTCAGCTGAAGAGGGACGTCGATCCCCACGTCCCGTCATTGCCACCACCGCTGCTGCTTGCTGGGTGGCTCGGGGCGGGTTGGACCAGGTGGGGGCCGCTCTCATGGTCCTCCGCCTCGTGCGTGGACGCCGTGTGGCATCGTCTGTCGCTGCGGAGGGACCGGGTGGGGCCCTGATCGAAGCTTGGGAAGACGCAGCCGCAGCCGAGCTGCGGGCGCTTCCGCTGTGTGCGGTTGTCATGGCACGGTGGTGCGTGTAGGAGAGCCTTCCACGAGCCGAGCCTCCGAAGCCGCTCGGCGTCCTCCGAGGCCGGGAGGAAACGGCAGTCTGTAGTGCGCGCCCAATGTTAACCATACGTGGCTATGAGTACAAAGTACGGGTCCTTAGTTCCGCTGGCAGCTGAGACATGTGGCGCCGATTTTCGCTGGGCACATTCTGCCAAGCCATCACCCTTGACCCGCGGCCACCGAAAGGACGAGTGGACATCCGTGGTCAGGTTAAAGTATGCGATCATGGATCCTTAACCAATCTCCGTGGCAGCTCCGAGGAGAAGCAGGGCGCCGGACTTACATGCTCCCATCAGCCAAGACTGCGGAGAGCCTCGTAATGCGATGTTGTTTTGGTGGCCCGCAGCCCCCATGCAACGCCGACACATTGGTGGCAAAGTAAGCGTCTTTCAGATCCACGGATGTAAACCATTCGTTGTGGCGCACACATTCCAACATGTGCCTGTTGGTGAGCATGTGGAAGGGGCGCTCCATGACATAAAGGTTGAATTTTGACAGGTCGAGGATGGGACGCAGTCCTCCTGACTTCTTCGTGGTGAGAAAATAGCGAGAGTAAAAACCCTCGTTTTCCTCCCCTGGAGGGACGCGGGAAGCTCCGCTCGTCACAACCCTCTAGCTCTGCGTCATTGCGTCTGACTCTGCCGGGATGACACCGTCGTCTCCAACACACCCGCGAAAGGGGGCGGGGGAGGCGAACTGGAGTGTGTAACCCCGTGTTATCACTTTGACATCCACGAGTCCATGTGTGTCAAGCCAATCCATGCTGCGCTGCACTCTGACAGTGGGCGAGCCATGTCTGAGTGTTGTTCACCGGCAAGCAGGGACCAGAGCCCATCCCGCCGCTGGGCGAGACGAGTGATCGCGTCGCCCAGCCCATGGTAAGGCTTTTCGGAAGGGCAGTGGCCGGTCGCCGCCGT
>NC_045748.1:3670457-3671030 GCF_008692095.1 Etheostoma spectabile | reverse complement strand
AGCGGTCACTGGGTTAACCCGACCCCCACCCCATCCGGCATCGCCGTGGGGAGGTGGGTGGACAAGCTTCATCAACCACCGTGGGTGGACGCTCATTTCCGCTGCCTGCGCAGTGAGGACGCAATGGCGCCCCGCTCGCGGCGACGGCCTGGTGTGTGCTGGTGTGGGGAACGACTGTCAACGATAACAGCGCCTTGTTTAGAGCAAACAGGGACTGTTCGGCTGAGGGGAAACAGCTCTTTAGATGGGAGGGAGTGGCCCTTAAAAGGGCCAGTGTGTTTCCAACTCTCAGCTGAAGAGGGACAGTCGATCCCCACGTCCCGTCATTGCCACCACCGCTGCTGCTTGCTGGGTGGCTCGGGAGGCGGGTTGGACCAGGTGGGGGCCGCTCTCATGGTCCTCCGGCCTCGTGCAGGTGGACGGCCGTGTGGCATCGTCTGTCGCTGCGGAGGGGAACCGGGTGGGGGCCCTGATGCCGAAGCTTGGGAAGACGCAGCCGCAGCCGATGCTGCGGGGCGCTTCCGCTTGTGGCGGTTGTCATGGCAACGGTGGTGCTGTGGAGGAGGAGCCTTC
>NC_045748.1:3670353-3670447 GCF_008692095.1 Etheostoma spectabile | reverse complement strand
GCCTCCGAAGCCGCTCGGCGTCCTCCGAGGGACCGAAGGAAAACCCGCGTCTGTGTCGCCTTGAACCCGAGTAAACGGGGCATAGCGAGAGACG
>NC_045748.1:3654653-3670343 GCF_008692095.1 Etheostoma spectabile | reverse complement strand
GTTTCCCCGGCTGGGAGAAAGCCTCCTCCACAAATGGCCGAAGCTCCGCGAAGCGTGGCCAGAGTGGGGCCCGTGAAGAGGGCAGCTCCTGGGCATAAGCGGGAAAGCGTTAATCGCCGTCTCGAGGCCCAATCCCCCCAAGGGGGAGAAGGGGGACCCTCCCAGAGGGGAGGAGGGGAAACCGGTGATGGAGGCGCTGTCAGAGAGAGCGGAGTCAGCGGACTCATGCTCGTCGAAAACGCCGTCCGTCAGCGGCTCCAAGGTGCCGCCGGATTCCTGTCTGTCTGCCCAGCTGCCGTCTCCGTCCCCGCTAGACTGGCAAACCAGAAAAGCTTCCGCCCGTCGAGTTAGCTCTTTAGATGACAGGCGGGCGCAAAACTGGCAGGAGGCATGGCGGGTGAGAGCCTGGCCGGCGTGAACGGCACCCAGGCAGAAGGATGTAGCCGGTCCGGCAGGAGGGGGCAGACGCGGGCACCGGCGGAAGGTCTTGAGCTTGACTTCATACTGCGAAGTTGAAGAAAAAGTGGAAGTCGAACAACGGGTCCGCTCTGTATATATGCAGTAAATGCGGACGTAGTTGAGGCCCGTGCTGGACGCTAGGGCGGGAAAGAAAATCTTCACGACTGCGCATGCGCGAAGGGATAAACCCAATAGCGTAGCCCTTAGAGGGCGAAGCCTATACGAAATAGAACCATTTGTTATATACACGCACAGGGTTACTTATAGCTTTTTAGTATCTTTTCTCATAATTTCTGTCAATTACTGTAATTATTTCATAATGATTCCTTTATATAGGTATTTCCCAGTAACTCTTCATTATCTACTACATAGTCCTCGATTTGGGGTTATTCACAAATGAGTTATTTGACGATTTATCAGTTTTTTTTTTTCTGGTTCTTCACCCGTTCTTTAGTAACTGCACCTAATTTGGTGTGCAGTATTGTGAAATGTTACCGATATCTCAAGACCTGCATATTTTCACTCACTCATGAATGCACTCCCTGATCCTTCTCTTCCTTCCCTCTCCATTTAATCAGCTACAAAGCACTAGCATACTTAACGTGAGATGCACAGCCTCAATGTTCTGTCTTGAGCCTGTACAGTGTCTCATGCTGTACCAGCAAGGCATGCTCCTTATAGTTTTCCAATAGTGGATGAAGCCTGTCCTTGATTTGTTGTTCTTTCCAATAAAAGACAGCAATCTATAAGCCTGGTAGGCTGGATCTAGGAAAGATGCCATTCGGAGACAGATTATGTGGTGCTAACAGGATCGGCATTGGTGGATGAGACCAGGGAGGAAAATAATAAAGGAAGGGGGGCCTGCTATTGATTGTACTTCTTTCAGAGCGACTGCATTTTTTTTTATTGGGCTTCTTGAGTGCTTGGTAGTGACGCATTTTTTTAAGGCATCATCTATTTGTGTCTTTTTATTTTTCCTTTTAAAGCAATAAATGCTGTAAGTTACTAATTTCTGCATTCATTTCTTTAAATTGGAATCAAATTGTTGAGGGACAATATTTAAAACAAATCCATGAAAATCAGCAATTCCCCAGAATTAACCGTAATATGTGCAGTATTTCTTAAAATCGGTTTGTTGCATTACTGCTTGATGTCTTCGTCAAAAGCTCAAATAGTTTGGACAAACACTCTTTCTACTATACGTCATTGGTTGGCTTAAAAGCTATCAAGCCCCACTTAAAGAGACCTAATCCATGTTAGCTATGCTCACAACAGCCCAATTGATCATGCAAGACTCCATAACACAAATTAAAAATCAAGTCACCACATATGGTTAGCCTCTGAGAACCCTTTCCCCTAATAAAATATGTTCAGTTAATTTGTATTAGCAAGTACGTTCAGTAAGAAATGTAATTCCATTATATTAAATGTATCTGCAAAGTGTTTACTGTTAATGTATATCATTTGTTTTCCCAACAATACAAACTACTTGTAACTGAAGCAGCGCATTTGTTAAGGGTGAAATTAAAACCATGGTCTCGGTTAAATACTGAAACAAGTCTGAATAGAAGCATGATGCACTGACTTTTTCCGCTAATCAACCATAACCACAATCTTAACCAACCAAAGTAGTAGCAACACTATGTAACTTTTCCCTTTTCGGTCCCTCTACAGGTTGCTCCATTGGAACTACAGCACCCAAGGCTGTAGTTCTAATGTAAGGGGACCGAAGCTGCAAGACGCACAACCTGTAGTTATAATGAGGCAACCTGTAGGGGGATCAAAGATAGAACAGTTATATAGTATTGCTTTACCTTTGATGTAAGGTAAAGTGTACCTTAAACCTATCAACATATGTGATCCAGTATGTGAACCCTGGTCTCTAGTGTTAAAGTCCTCTGTTTTTGTGCACTGGACTACTTTTTACTATACCATTTGACAGAGCAAATTAGCAGTAAAAGGACTTTATTTGTATGAAAATAGGGTTGCCTCTAAATATACATTCCAATCCAACTCTCACAATACAAGGAGATATGGTTGTCTACACTCCTTTTTTCAAAGTCATATTTTCATGCAATTTGTCTATGTTTCTCGGCCCTGCAGAACCCATCTGCTCTCACATCAGAATACTTAAAGATACTGCAGTCTGAATTTTGCTTCCAGGTTTGTACAATAAATACCGCAAGGCCCTCCTAGAGATGCAACTAGTGTGGAAATCCCTGTGTGAATTCTCTGTGATGGAGACGTCTTCATTTCCGATGCTGTGTAGATCCACCTACAACAGCTGGCTCCCAGCCCAGGTTCCCCATGCTCCTTGTGCTGGGCTCTGAGCTTGCCTTCTAATTCCACCCAGTGGGCACTTGGGATTCCAGCTGAGATCAAAAGACCACACTTGATGCCAATGGAAGTGTAATCCCACCTTTTACACTTTCCATCCATTGCAACATTTAGAGCTGATGCCAGCGAGAAAAGATTTCACAAATTCACCTCCACCCATCTGAATGTCCAGAGCACAGAATGAAGGATTTTTTTTTTCAGTCAAGGTAACTTATAAAAAATGTAGTCATCTTAGAAATAAATGCACATGTATAAAAATGATAAATAAGTATAACACTTTTACTAAGATTTACAGGAGAATATTTAAGGAATACACACTTCTTCTGTGTGTGGTTTATTAGTTTCTCTTTGGAAATTAGGTTTTTGAGTAAGTAAATTATGTCAATCGATTTTGATGAAGTACTCTGGCAACTCCTTTATTTGACTGTTTTCACAGTAAATCAAGTGTACTTTAAGCACTAAGCCACTGGCTACGGACAGGGACTTTGTTTTGTCCATTTGGTTTTGGCAAACATCACTCTTTTATCGACGCATTGCATAAACAAGTTGTCATTCACGTCAGCAGTCATTGCTAATTAGATTCTTGCTGGCTAGATTTAATGTGTGGGACGCTTTATGGGCAGCTACAATTAAATTCTCATCAGAGCCCTCTGTGTTGTCAGACCTAGAGAGAAACATATTTTAAACTGGTAGCGTCAAAAGAGGACTGTACTTTTTGGTCTGATTTGGCAAGATCTGGGATCTGAGGGGATTACTGTACACATAGAAGATGACAATCAACTAGATTAAAGTGAGCCAGGGAAGCTTTTTCGTTCTAAGCTTATTCAAAGGAATCCTACTGAGCTTCTCTTTATCTGTTAAAAGTCAGCCTCTATGTTTTGCAAGAATTACCAGCCACAAGATGAGCTCAATAATTGCTATGGAAACCAGGACGGAATTTTCTTTTACTTTCTAATGAAGAAATGCTCCACCCTTCTTGTTTGAACGTCATACTCCTCCACTTGTACCTGCAGGTCATGCAACAAGCTGCTGCTCCTCCACCCACCTGGGACCAAGCTAATGTGAGGAATCAGGATTTTTTTCTTTAACTGCTATCCACCTTTGGTTCAAACTAGAAAAACAGTCTCAACTATTTTTTTTCTTCTCAACACTTGTCTTTCCACTATTTCTTTGGACCAATACTTGCCTTACTAAGAAAATAGAAAAAAGAAATGTATGGTCTGTAAAAAATAACCCAAGAGCAGTTCAGCAATCTGACGATGTCTTGAAGAAATGTATGTCAAGCAATTCAATAAAAGTGGTGTTTGATGTCTTCGATTTTCCCCAAGCATCACCTAAGTTGGAAGGCCTCATTTTTACCAACAACCTCTTTATTTATTTTTGGCAGGGAGTGAAGTCAAGTCAAGGTGTTCCCTTAAATGGTAGCAATTTAGAAAAGTGGATTGAGCCTGGCTTTCTGATGGCCTGCGTGGCAGGAAACAGCTACAGGGAGCTGACTGAGCTACCTGCTCTGCAGGGGTCACCTTCGCCTCTCCACCGCATTGTAAGGAATCAATGCTGCAAAAAAAAATATATATATATTTTTTTAGAAGACTTAGTTGCCTCATGCTATAGAATCCAAATGCTATTGTTATATTGTAATAAAACTTAACAAAACTTCTTTTCCAAAGTTTTCTGTAAGTAGCCTTTTAAACTTTTGGCACTATAGCAATCATAGAAGTCCTTGTTTGATATGAACTAGGGAAACCCTTAATGTAGTGGGGGCCTGTCAATTCCAGTTTGCTTAAAATAACTTCAGATTGTGGAAAGGACAAAGCAGTGAGCAGCCTGTAAAATAGTGCAACTGAGTTTATTTCAGCATATCAAACTCGGTTTAGGAACAGAGGCATCATTGAACTGAGGGTTTCTGCCAAAGGTCTGCTACCCAGTCTCGAAAAACTGTAGCAAAGAGAAGGATTATGGGAGATCAGACTTTTGACTTGTTTTGAACTTCCTCCTTCCCCTTTTTGGTACTCGACTTTTTATCGATTTAGTCAGTTTTTTTCTGCTTTTGCCCATTTGTGTCTGCCTTTTTTGTATTTTACGCATGATTTTGCAAAATGTACCCAGAGAAAAGAATAAAAGTTGCCAACATGAAAACAACAAGGATGGAGAACGCTGGGAACGTTTGATATGAAAATGTTTTGTCGCTTACCATTTTGTAAGAGCTTAAGTATCACAGTGCGAGCATGTGAAGTGGACCAAAAAAAAAAAAAAACTCTTAAGCAGCACCTGTCCAGGGTAAAAACTCTGAGATCCCCATGAAACTGAAGCAATTTTAGATCAAATCTTTCCCCTAATGCAGACAAACACCTATATACAGCAGCTACAATGGCTAGAACTGTGTACCCTAGACATTTTTTTCCAGCAAAATATAATTAGAGCTCTTGGTGTTGTCCCGGCTGACCTTTGAGAGCCTGTGAGGACAGAGTCAGAACAGGGATTGTTTATATAGAAAGCTGCACCCGCAGACAAACACTTTGAAAATGGAAAAAAAAAAGGCTTGGGTTTGAAAATGTCATGATGGTCTCAACCAGATTGTTTACTGTTGTGATCTTAAAAGGCCAGACCTCAGTCATCTATCAGTGTAATATCCTTAATATAGAGTAGGCTATTAATGAATTTAGGCCAGTTAGAATCCAGTTCTCTGTCCAATTAATTGAGACCTGTCAATGTAGACTCAATTAATCAGTGCCGCTCTGCAACAATGAAAGAGTGAGAATAAATCTAATTGTATAAGTGGGATTATGGAAGTCTAGGTAATATTAAAATCAATAAAAGTGTGGGGAGGGAAACACCACCAAAGCAAAATAGTCAGCAGGCTTGCATTGCTTCTTACAAAATCCATTTAGGGACCTTGGGACACATAATAATTCAAAACTGGGGGGATTATTTCCTGCGTGCTGTTCTGGCTGAGATATACAATCTTGAGCCGTGCATAGGTCAACATCGTTTTTTTAACTACCATCCAGGGAAAGGGCCGAGACCGGTGCAAAGCTTACAAGGCAGTCATTTTCACCCCACCGAGAAAGGTGGGCCATTTACTGATAGCAGCTGCCAGTTCGAGGATACAGGGAGGAAAATATGCCTGGAAACACAACGAGCGAGATAGCAAATCGTGGAAAGAGTGCATACATCTAGTCTCATGCTAAAACAGCCGTGTTAAATGGATTCAGAATAATCACAGATTGGTTGCATGAGTAATATTTCCATCACTAAAAGGGATGTGGATGTAGTTGGGCATTTTATTGCTAGACTTTATATGCTCACCGATGACGGCATTTGTAGTTAATCACCCCTCCGAATTAATGCATAGGTGCGGATTTATGATAAATAGGATAACCATAAGGCCTGCATGCAAAAAAGCTGTTTAAGTATGTTCAGGGTCTGTGGATAAATTACGGCACAGTAAATTGGGAGGTGCTGTGTCATGCTGTGAGGTTGCAGGCATACAGCAGCAGTGAATCCTCCTTCACAGTAGAAACACACCTGCAATCTATCTGATTTAACGGTGGCTGACAGAGAGGGAGAAGAAGGGGGGGGGAGTTGGGGGACACCGCATACAGAAAAGAGTGAAGGGGGAGAGATGTGGCAGATAGGGTAGGATAAAAGGGAGATTGAGTGAAAGAATGAAAGAGTCCTCTTGGAAGATGGCCGACAGCTTTCTTGTACAGGAGAGAGGAAGTCACTGAAGCGAAGGAGACACCGTCCCCTTTCCTGCTCCTTCTGGAGCTGACACCTCTCCTCACACAAAAGGTCATCCTCCATTTTCCCACCATCCAAACTAACTGATTGTCACTCACATACATATACTTTAACACTGTCTGTCTCTGTTGCACTGTATCCATGTATTACTTTAATAGACATTGACTGAGACAGCCTGTCTTCCTCCATCACTTTGAGTACCAGTATGGCATACAATTATTCAGATCTAAAGAAGTGGATATGCTTAATGGCTATGTTAGGGCGTTTTCACACCTGCAGTTTGTTTGCTTTGGTCTAAATCAATTGGTGAGTTAGTCAACTTGGAGCAATTTGCCTTCGGTTGGTTTGGGTTCCCACCTGAAAAAATCCAAGCGTACCAAATTGCGTCATTACAAATCAGGCAAGTACGTCCAGCCCTCTTATTGGTTGGATATGCATGGGGGCAGGAGAAAGTAAATACAGTAAGAAGGTCCTGTGTTCTGTTCTAGTGGTCAAACTAGCTCATTTCACTATTATCACACATTGTTTTGCAAGAGACGTTACTACGTCTGCTCTGGTCACGAGAATTCGCTCTGCTCTGTTGGCGTCTGTCTCCAATTTTAGCGGCAGGCGGTTTGACAACGGAGATATGAGTGACGGACGGCGAGCTTGACCGCAGTCTATTTTTGTGATATAAACACTGCAAGCTGCTACAGTTTGCTGATTCCTTAACACACCTTGCTACAGGAGACATTAGCTCAGACTGGTGAAAGTTGTGTAGTTGGTCCGGTTCGAGTAAGGATCATGCTCTCACCACAAACAAACCACTCCAGAGTTTTATTGACAGTGTGGGAAGGACACCTCTTCAAGCAGGTCTCGGTATGCTCAGTTGGTCCTCTTGTGGTACCCACCAGAGTTCGATTGCCACGTTCTCACCTGCCCAAACGAATCGCACCAGCGGGGCAAACACACTCTACCTCGATTTAACCGAACTAAAGACTGACAGTGTGAAAACGCCCTTAGAGTTCAGCAGCCTGAACCAAAACTAATAATGGGCCATTTTGTTGCATGAAGTAAACCATTTCAAACATTGTGTTTTCTGTTGCTTTCTTTCTCTTTCTCTCTCTCTGACTCTGCCAATCTTCTGTCTCGATGCATGTTATGTGCTGCAAGTAGACACACAATGGCCTCTGGGAAGCGGGAACAGAGACTGGGTGCTAAAAACATCCACAACTGTATTCTTCCAAGTAGATCTACTAACTGGTACTAACCATTTTGAGATGCAGTGTAGTGTTTCGGGTAGTTGAGTGCAATGTGTGTATTGCCACTAAACCCATGGCCCATCAGCTAGCAGACAAGAAGCTATAAAAGGTTTTGTGCCGTCGTGCCATATCCTGAGATGGTCTTTGCTGTCAGATTTGTTCCTTTCCTTTTGATGGGTGAGAAAAGCTTTCCAAAGCCAGCATCTACCACTTGAAAACATATTAGAATATAATAAAAATATATATATGACGGGGATGCAAGGATATGCAAGGTTGTTTTAGACATCATTTTGCGTCCAACTTTGTGGCAAAAGTTTGCACAAGGCCCTGTCCTGTTTCAACATAATAGTGTCCCTGGGCACAAAATAAAATTGTTTTCCCAATTTGTTGAGGAGGACCTTGTAAGGCCTGCACAGAGCCCTGACCTCAACCACATCCAAACACGTTGGAATGAGCTGGAACCACAGACTGTGAGCCACGCATTATTGCCCCAACATAAGAGGGATTTCACAAATGCTCTTATGACAATGCAAAATCAATGGTTCAATAATGTATTCTGCGACATTTAAAAAAAAAAAAAAAAAATGACTGCTCTGACATCAGAGAAGGAAATCCATTTCCTTTTTTAATTTAAAAAAAATTGTCTGCCAAGATACACATCCCAGCACTGGGTACCTGTTGATTTTACTTACTACCAAAGCCCAAAGGTGCCTTGCCACAGGTTATATGCTGACCTTTTGTCACCTTATGTTCCCCCTCAGACACAACTCCTGTATTTGTTCCAAGATCTAGACTTACTCAAAGTTAAGAAACTTTGCAGCTGGCGCTCCTTAACTTTTGAATGCCTTTTTAGCAAACTAATAATCAAGCGACTTTGTAGAGTAGATAATTTTATCAACAAATCTGTATAACTGAGTCTCTCCACATAGAATCATGCAAAAGCACCACTTTGAAACTTATGTTTACCAGATATGTGGTCCTATTTTTTGGAAATAAACCAATCTCCATGAATGGAAAAAGCTTAGGAAATTACTAATCAACAAAAGAAATGTTGGTCGACTAAGACCACACCACCGATTAGTCGACTAATTAACTAAGAGGGGGCAGCCCTACACTTTCGACTCTTCTAAAATCCCTTTAACAACTTTTAAAATTAGCTTATCAGTGATCAGTCTCCCAGACCTTCCTCCACAGCTAAGGAGGGTCTGGCTGGACCACACAGCATTCCGGGATGGGAGAAAAACGTGCTCTGGTGAATTGGCATGGCTTTAAACCAATCACAATCGTCTTGTGTGGCGCTTAGCGCCAGGCAGAGCAATAGTGCCTCTGCAAAATAGCCTCGGGAAGGAACTTGTTTTTGTGGAACATGCTTGGTTGCAAGTTGTTTTAGTCGTGCAACAGAAAACTCAGATTGTAAAGATTTACCCTGCAGAGATTGGAGGAGCAGTTAACCATCGTTGTCAAAAATCCACCCGAGTTTAAAATTACAAAACAAAGAAATGGGAAGGTTACATTCATCCGGCCCAAAATTAGGGTCATCCGGGTCTGAATTTCCAGCTGTACCTGAATAATCCCATGAGTGGAATATAAGCATGATCTGTGATTTACCTAATAACTGTATTGGACATTTTTATCGGTTTATATGTTTGTGGTTTGTGTAAAGCACTTTTGTTTTTATAAAGTTACATGTCAGCGTATTAAAGTCAGTTATTATGTATGTACTTAGAGTATCATTCACTCAGCACGTAAGGACCAATTGGCTGGATCAGATATGAGGGGCCATGTACTGCACATGTAGACAGATGACAGATACTAAAAGTAATTAAATTACCAGGGAATCATGTGAGAAACTCATTGTATAATGTAAATCATGGGTGTGAATGGCAATGAATGCATGTCTGAAAGACATGAGGAAAAAATGAGAGAGCGTGTCAGTTTCAAAGCTTTTACATTAACTATTCAAATGGTACATGTATAACAGTTAGTTCATGTCGCATCTTATATACAAGGAGACATGTGCTTTACATTTCTAAAAGAAACAGACAAACATGAATGAAATGAAATCTGGTAATCATCCTGGATGTACATGCAAAAGAAATGTGGCACCAGCAGAAAAAAAAACATCATAGTCCTGGACAAACTGACAAAGATAAAGTTACAAGGATTCACCAAATTGGAATTAAATGGTTTATGGTCATCATGCCTGATGGTTATAAGTAGAACTGAAGTAATTCCTTAATTTATTTATTATATATTTGTCTTGTTTTTCACCAATTATATTTTCTTTTTTCTTCATCTAGGACCTCTTTGCCACTAATATGTGCAATGTACATTGCTCATTCATACACAATGTGACAGTGTTTGTTAGGACACGTCATGTAAGATACTCTGCCTAACTAAAGTGTCCCAGTATTCAAAGAAGGCATCATCTTGCTTATGTTTTTGCATGCTAACAGTTGCTAGTTACTTACTAAACACAAGTAAATCTGAGGCCAATGTCAGTTCTTTTGATCATGAAACAAAATACTTGGCAAATTAAAAATTGGATCTGATGACTACGCTAGTGATTACAGTTCATCCCGAGGGTTCCATGAATGTGCCAACATTTCAGTCCATAAAATATTTGTTGAGACATTTTAGTCAAAAACAATGTCAACCACATGTACAAATAATATACAAAATGTTGTACCAATCCATCATTTAGTAGAGGTATTTCACTAGATAAGTCAAACTTTGACTGGTGGCTCTATATGTCAGAGAACTCCCAAAGTCAGTAAGATTAATCCTCTTATGCACAAATGTCCGTCCAAAATGTCCTGCCGATCCATCCAATAGCTGTTCTTGCCCAAAGTGGTGGACCAGCCACATTGCCATCCCTAGAGCTCCTAGCTTGGCGTACAAACTGAAATGTGAAAAGAACCAATTGCTCATTAAATTATTTGTGATTGTTTTACTATTGTTGAAAAAAAGGAGTTGAACACTTAATCAAAACGGTCACACAATTTAAATTGCACTTAACTTGGGGTTGAAATTGTTATGTGCCTGAGAGTGTACGTCAGATACAACACTGACCAAAGCAAAAATCTTAAGGCTTGTAATTAGTGACGTCATGCTTTGTACCATATTACTTCATGTTTGGCTCATCATTCTCATTTTAAGATATTAAGAAGTACTCTGATATTGCATTGAGTGTATGTGCCCGTTGGATTCTGTGTGTGCGCGTGTATACACTTGTGCATGGCGATAGCGGGCGGTAGGAGGTTATCTAATTACATTTTTTGTTCACTTATAATACAATGTTTTGCTGCAACGATTTGTCATCATGTTGTCCACATCGTAGAGCCAGATTCACCCACCAGCTCAGGCGGTCCACATGCTGGATCAGGCATGAGCAATCTGTTCAGCAAACGACAAAATGTTTGTCCTTGTATGCAGACTCACCTTGGAATCTGACATTAAATCTGTGAAATCTGGCATTTTGTTTATTGCTATACAACGGTCTTCAGGGCATTTGTAATGATAGCCCAATTGGTCCAAATTAACAGATGAGAATGAAAGTATTTTGGGTTGCATTTTAAAGAAGGCTTTTTTCCCTTTATTTTAGATTGTAATCTTGTATGTATTATCCAGCTAGTTAAAACAGCTGAGCCACCCAAAGAGCAGATCAAGGGATTGCACATTCATAAAAGTGGAAATGAATTAGTTCAAATATCAAAAACTTTTTAAATAAAATTAAATGAAAAGATTATCTTCAATGAGACATAGCGAGAGATTGAGTTTTACTGATCGTTCAGACTGAAGACAGAAGAGTTTACACCAGTGTGAGTTATGGGGAAACCGCACAAAAAAAAAAAACAATAGAAACATTGAATAGGCACTAAGATATATACATACAAATGTATACTATATCTTGTGATTTCCTTCATTCCAGGCTGCTACCAGTGCCAATCTATTATATTTATTTATTTATTTAATTTGACTGAAGCCTTGAAATCTCCTTCAGAAGGGCATTTATCACATTGAAAATTCTGTTTTACCTTTATTGAATTTGTTTGTCAAAGTAAAATGATCTGGTCAGGTGCCAGCACAGTCACGGACAAAGGTTGTCTTGAAAGCTCCCGTGCTGTGCATTCAAGAATGCTCTGACATGCGATGTTCAAGGTTGAGTTGGTGCAACCCTCTCTTCTAGAAATTGTTTATATAGTTCTAAAAAAGTCATTATTCCTGGCCACACATAGGAAATAGAGGAAATGCATGGTCTGGATGAATGGTGGGTTTACAAATGGCAGGACTTTGAGGTAAACTAAATAAAAAAAATGTGAATATTTGGCAATGTTTGACCCAGTCTGTATGAAGATTTTGCAACTTCACAGATATGTTCATTTAACGCATTTACTCATGTTGAGGAACATACTACACTTTTTCTTAAAAAAGGTGCTCTAAGCAATGTTGGGTGATGTCACTTCTTGTTAACCTCAAAGTATTATCAAACAAAACAAAGGCTAGCTCGTCCCTTCCTCCTCCTCCTCCTCATGCGTCCCCTTCCCCTCCGTTCCGCGCACTAACCCCCCCAAGCCCCACCCCCAAATCCTTCTTGGCAGTTATTGGCTGGAACCCTGTGTGTGTTAGCTTCGTGGTGCAGGTGGGCGCAGTTTGGTTTTGTTGCCGTGTGTAGACCCTGGGCTGTCTACAGAGGCCGTGTTTTTTGACAGTTTGTTCTGGGGACAGGCAGCTAGCGGATAGTGAGGAGATGTTTGCTGTATGTGACAAAAAATAGCCTAAAATATGCGTGACATCGCTAAGAGCACCTGTGAGCGTATTTGCAATCGCAAATTAGTTTGAGATAAATTTATTTTATCTGAGACAATGAAATGCACAGCATTCAAAGACATGGTGCTCTGATGATCAAACTAAGATAGTTGCTGAAGATCATATTTGGTACCCAATGAAACACATCCCCTCTTCTCAGTCAAATGTGAACGTGACGTCATACACACACACTGCTGGAATTAGAAGAACAATGCGTCCACTTTCTCCAATGTGTGTTTCCGCTGAACTTTAAACACAATAAGGCACCAAATGCTGACTTTTTCTTCACTGTGAAAAGTGAGTTTGGTGATCATATTTTTATGTCGTTGCAGAGCGAACATGGCGTGCTAAAATGCCTCTTGACGTTTAATGGCACAGATTCTCCAAATTTAAAACAACCCAAGGCTACAAACATGAGGCCCAGGTGTCTCAGGTGAAGCCTGCAGCCAACTTCCTGACTTTGTGGCAACATTTGATTTCCTGTTTGAATTACCAACACCATGATGGCAACGGTGATTGAAAAACTAAGAACATATCCATCACAAATAGGAGTGAGAACATTTTTATTTCTAAATTGACACAGAGTGGGTTAATAATTCACAATCTAAGAACCAAGTAACTGATCAGTTTGAATGTAAAACAGAAGTTGCAGAAATGGGATGCTGAGAGGCTGACAACATCAAAACGAGCAACTCTTTCTCAGAAAATAATACAGAATATAGATTTGACGTGGAACCAGCATGATGTCAGCCCTAATATAAACAACTGATGAGGCTCCTCCACAGGGTGCTCTCAGCAGGAATCCACTGACGATATTGCATGCAGGTGTGCTACTCCTCCCATGGAAAGCCATCAACTAGAGATTGTGAAGAGAACCAAAACAGACAGTATTCATACTAAAAATGGGACTTAAAAAAATAAATGGAACACACACACACACTCACACAGGGATTGGATTGTGACATATTTCCCATGAGCACTGACATTTTTGTCTTCCTGGGCAAAAATGTAGCAATTTCAAAAAGTGTAGTACCTTCCTTTCTTTTTTCTTTTAATTAAAAGTGTCCCCGAACATAAAATAAACAGAAGGGCAATCAAAGAGCACAGACTTCCACCAAGGTCAAAGGCTCCATCTGTCAATATTAAAGAAATGTGTGTATCTGCTCCATAATTCAATTTATTTATTTATTTATATTTTTAATCCTTGGCACAGGTAACAATATGTAGCATGTAAGACATGTAGTGGCTATGCCATACGTCTGAAAATAAAGGGAGTAAAAACCAAGCAGTAGTTGAAAGATTGTCTTTCTCAAAGAGACAGTCTGTTTCATTTCATATGTCTGCCAAAAATTTAAATATATGTAATAGACCAATACTTTCTCACTCCAAACTCTTTTGGTCAGGACCCCTTGGAGTCATATTTCAACGTGCAGGGTAAAACCACATAGTTAGGGTTGAGAAAAGATCATGGGTGAGGTAAAAAGATATATATTTAATGAAGCATTTACACAAACTGTGGCTGTTCTGAGACTGTCTGTTGAAAACGTCTCTCTAGTCATTTTGAATGGGGTAAGCGTGTTAAAAATGCAGCAGGGGGTGGCACAGGGGGGAGCGGGAAAAATACATAGCACGAAAAAAGCAGTTTGCAACAAAAAGTTGAGACCGATTCAACTTCTGTAGAAACGCAAGCCGACGTCACCCTGCAGTTGCCAATCATGTCAGCAGCAATCAGCAATCAGGCAATCCATTTTAAGGCGATGTGAGAGTCCCGTATAGCCAACATCACTGGCTCCCTCACTCCCAGAGCAATGTTTTAAGACACTATGAAGGGGGGAATTAAACAGAATTACTGAATGGTCTGAGGAGTTTTTGTAACAGCTGAATTTTAATGCAACAAGCGCCAACTCTCTCTTTCTCTATGAAAGTGACGCTGCCTTCAAGTGCATTTGGATATGTTGAGATCTCTAAAGGATCTGATGGAAAACAATCATTGTAAAGTATAAAGTCTGGTTCGTGCCTTTTGTTTTGTAGATAATTGAGCAGTTGGTGTGCACATAAACCACTTTTGTTTTACTGATGTGTTTATTTATAGGAGGCAAGGGTTATTGTATTAGCTCGTGCTTGTGTGCCCAAATGCGCAGGGTGCATTTGCATTCTTAAAAATCTGATCATGTATTTCCGTGAATGCCAAAGCTGTTTTGGCCCGTCAACCTACACCTTTTCCTCTCCCTGTCATCTCTTGAGGCGTGCAGGCGCTGGAGCATGAAGGCGAGCATCGCTGCTCTCCCTCATTGAGGATGCCAGTCGTCTCCTCCGGTGTCCTGCAGGCACAGCGGCAGTCGACAAGACACCTAAGACAGGGGACAGAAGAAGACATTGAGGTTATAACAACAACAGCGGAAACAAATTTGAGAAGAACACGTCGGCCCATCGGAATCACTCTATCACTTACTTTAACAATGTTAAGGAGGGAGTTGTGTGTTTCTGTCTAGATCAGAGAAAAATACAGACACAGGCACAAAACATCCGAGACAAAGTGAAAAAGGACAGCGCGGATGGAGGAGTTAAACGTTTGTGGCAGTATCCACAGAGGGAAAAGGAGTCCAGTGATTTCTCCCTCTTTTTTATCATACTACCCCCACTTAGAGAGCTGGGATGATTAATAGAATTAGGCATGAATCGTAGGCTGAACTATTTGGTGTGATGAAAAATCACAGCAGCAGTATGCACTTTGATAAGTAATCCAAAAGGAATAAAGAAGTTAAAAAATGTTTTTCTTTTAAATCACCCTGCTGAATTTAAGATATTTAGTATGTGCAGTAGGCAGGGCTGGCTCCATTTGACAAGACAATAGGCCTACCGCCTTGTGACACACAGTAAAAGATGTATCATCTCTTTTTTATGATTTTATGTAATTCTTAGATGATATTTCCATGACGAATACATTTTAAAACAAAGCATTCGTGGATGTCTGTGCAAAGGAAAGCTTACAATGCAATGTATACAAGGCAATTTATTTCTAGGTTTTTGCACACTGCACTTTAAAGCCCATGTTGCAGGTTTAATTTTCCAACAAATTTGCACTTATTGATTGCTGGTA
>NC_045748.1:3654344-3654643 GCF_008692095.1 Etheostoma spectabile | reverse complement strand
AAACTGTTATCCACTGTATATGATATTCATAGGCTATTCATATTTTACAGTGGTTTGCTTTTCTTCCACAATGCATTGCATGACGTCACACAAGGGAGACGATAGGCCAGCCAGCTTAGAGAGACCATTGAGAGTTACGAGAGAGATAGAAGACAACAGTGTAAGAAAGAGTGTTCAGCAACAGATTATAGATAATACATACATATACATAGATAGCCTATATATATAGCTAGACATGTAGACAGATAGACAGTATTGATAGATATATTTAGAGAGAGAGAGAGAGATAGATAGCTATA
>NC_045748.1:3653906-3654334 GCF_008692095.1 Etheostoma spectabile | reverse complement strand
CGGTATAGCTAGCAAGCTAGCTAGCATACCGGTATAGCTAGCTAGCATACCGGTATAGCTAGCTAGCATACCGGTATAGCTAGCGAGCTAGCGAGCTGTAGGTTAGCTAGCTAGGTAGGAAGGTGGGTACAATTTGTCCGTGTTAGGCGGGCAGATTTTTCAAAGACGGACGTAACCAAGAATTCAAAGATCTGAAAGTGAAACACAGCTTAGACGGGTGATGTTGTTCGGCTTTTCCCAAGTTTAGAGATAGCTAACGCTACGCCGCCGGACGTTAGCACAACAGCGTTAGCCTAACCTGATAGGTAAATATTACGACTGCCTTTGGTGTTTCCTATATATGCGTCCATGTTGTCAACATCCTACATACAGGAAGGTGGGTACAATTTGTCCGTGTTAGGCGGGCCAATTTTTCAAAGACGGACGTA
>NC_045748.1:3626768-3653891 GCF_008692095.1 Etheostoma spectabile | reverse complement strand
ATCTGAAAGTGAAACAGCTTAGACGGGGGATGTTGTTCGGCTTTTCACAAGTTTAGAGCTAGCTAATATTACGCCGCCGGACGTTAGCACAACAGCGTTAGCCTAGCCTGCTAGATAAATATTACAACTGCCTTTGGTGTTGCCTATATATGCGTCCATGTTGTCAACATCATACATGTGGCATTAGTGCACCTTTTGTACCATAATTGTAGTGAATGGAATAATAAGCTTCGCTCCTACGAGATGGGTGGGTTTTTGTTACGTTACACACAAAGCTAACTGGCCATAGTTAGCCTGTACGGATGCTAGCGGATTAACGTTGTGTAGCCAGCAACTTCGGCAGTAGAGGTTCGGTAAGCTAACCACGACGGCGTTGTCGCCACAATCAACCTGCAGTTATGTTTGAAATGGAGACACGCATATCGTTTCTTTGCCCTGAGATCCTGGACATTATTTTCATTTATGACGTTAAAAATAAATGAAGAGTAGCCCGAGTGTGCGCGGTATGAGCTTCCCGACCGGAGGCTACTTGCCTACAGCACCAGCTCTTCACCGCAGCTTCGCCGCCACACACACAAGCACCGGCCAAACAGCGACACGTTTTCACCGGAGGTTAGAGGTAAACACTTAGAAATAACACTCGGGGATGCTTTCTATTCTTATATCTAGATAAGTGTACCAGTACTTATCTGAACTAACAACATGATCCCTGTCACTAGATCGAGAGAAAACGTTGACGTTCACTCGCTGCTATTCACTGACAGTAAAAAGTAAAATCATTGTATGCACTGCTGCGTTGCTAAATAAAGGAGGTAAATAAAGGAGACTTCCCCACAATCTTGACAATTCCTCATTTGCCCTGTCAAGTCTGTCAGGTTCGTAATTATTCGGCTGCTGGCCTATCCTCCTCTTCCTCATCCCAGTCAGTCACCGTAGTTCTAGTGCCAGGCTGAGACGGAACTCCCTTGAGTGACGTCATCGCCGAATTGACTCCATAAACCTGCGAATACCAAAAATGACCAAAAACTAACTTTCAACACTATTTGGAGACATTTTTAAAAATGATATACATATCTTGAGTGCTTTTTGTACCCAATAATCAACAGTGGTGGTTAACTTGCAACATGGGCTTTAAGCTGGAGAAACCCCATTCTCTAAGCTGAGTCAGGATGTGTTCTGACCCTGTCTCGACATCAAAAGCCCCTGTGGTTATCAGCTGAATTGATAGATTTAGACAATAGCATTTGAATATGCCGCAGACAGCTGAATTGATTATGACTTCTGGTAGACATACGGTATGTGTGCAGGAGAGTCTTTTTAAAACTGCACAAATAAGAAGAGAGTCAAACACGATTATGCATCTCTTTCCCTTTCAAGTTAGAGATACTGCCACTTCACTGTCCGCCAACAACAGCCAAAGGCTAATCAGATGCATGGATTATTTGGAAAGAGTATGTTTTTATTCAACTCCTCCAAGCCGACATTATCTCAAGTAGCCCAGACAAAGATAATAGCAAGGAGGGGTTGTTTATTTCCATGCTGCCAGATATCCAAGAGATATTTCCCAGTAGTTCTACTCCACATCCCCGGTTCTCTTTCAGTTCTTTGTATGGATCAGTGTGACATGCCAAAAAAAATGTTTCTGCAGCATCTTTGTTTTCTCACTTCATGCTCTCAAGTCTCATTCCAAGAACTGAAAGCTTAGCACTGTAGAAGAGCTTGGGAGTGTACCTGGCACAAGACTTTAATCACTACAAAACAGAATTGGCTTAGTCCATTTTTGTGAATCTCATTTCATCAGCATTGCAAAAGTCACAATTGACAAGGAAGGAAATGTGCCATCCCTCCATGGGTTGGGCAATGGGAATAGGCTATGGAATCCAAGCTACTGGATATATTGCACAGAAAATGAATGCATGTACAATATGTTTAAAGGTTGAAAGGTTTTACTCTGCTAATCTCTAAATATAATCTGTTTATATTGCAGTACTTATCTGAAGTCTAAAAAGGTGGCTTCCTCACGGAAAAAAAAGTGAATTGGGCTCAACTGACCGCAGCTTTATATTGAATTATTGCATTATTTTCTTTGCATTATGATGAGAATGTAGACTCAGGCCACCACTACTGATCTAGGATTGCACAGAAAGCACCTAAATACATATTGTAGTGAATTGGACTTAAGTTTTATATCAAGCTGCCAGGGCTGTAGTACTTGAGTCCGGAATTTTTTTCTATTGTCTCGCTCTCGGCCATTGGACTCGTCATATCTTCTAATTGGTCTCAACCGACTCCAGCACTATAAGCTTCTTTTCTAAATGAACTTCCTCTTAAAAAAGAAACATTTATGATGTGTCAAAAAACAGATATTGGTTTAATTCAAAATCCATCTAGAACATATGCATCACATGCCTCAATCATCAGGCATCAAGAACATTCTTTTTGACAACAGACGCAATGTAAGCAAGCAATTTGTACTATGAGTTGTTTAGGATAAGTAATAAGTCACAAGTAACATGTCAGTTTTTTGTGATACCTGTGTTGCTTGTTATTTGTTACATTTTCCATCGGCACTCGAGAATGTTTTTGTTCTGGACACCAGAATAAAAAGAATCAACATCTAACATGTAAAGTTGCACTTCAGCGTCATGTGACTTTAGTGAAATTGTTATACTTAAAGTAAATAATGTGGCCTAGTTTAATCCTTTCTTTCTCGGTCTTGACTGTCTCTCATTTAGACTCGATCTTGACATGGACTCAAACTTCTTTGGACTCGGTCTTGACCCAACCAGTCCTGGTCTTGGACTTGACAAAGGTCTGCATCCAAAATCTTCTACCTCTCAATATAATTTATAATAGACTACCCAGCATTGTTCTTGGCTGTCATTTTTATAACTCGTCATTGCACAATAGATAAACCTCTGAATTTGCCCTCTCCTATCATAATGACAGCTATAGTGCCGTTACAGTCATTCAACGGCGGCAGTGAAAGTGTAGACACTCCAATGCTACGCTCACACATGGCTGGCTATTTTCATAAATGGACATTTCAACCTCTCCAAAATTAAAAAATAACATTGTGCACAGCTGACAGTTTTCAGAATTGTTCGTTTATACGTACCTGTGTGTATGTCTGTGTATATGTCTGTATCTGCTGTCAATGTCGGGGGCGGGAGTAAGAAAGTAAGTACAGGAAGGAGGTCCTGCGTTCTGGACTAGTGCATATTTCTTGCATCTTCACGGTCAAACCAGCTCATTTCATTTAAATTATTTTCCAGACACTGTTTTGCGAGCGACTTTCTGTTCACCAAGACTTTGCTCTGCTCTTCCAGCATCTGTCTCCAACTTTAGTGGTGGCTGGTTTGACCACAGAAATTCAAGTGAAAGGAATATTTCAAGCTGCTGCAGTTTGCATGCTTTGCATCATCGCAGACTGAAAAGCACACCTGATTGTAGGAACCAATTCCTCTTTAAGGTCTCTTTACACTTGTTTGGCTTTTGGTAACGTCCGAGTGCAATTGCTGCATTCCCACCTGCACAAACAAACTGCTCCGTTCTAAACTAAGGCATAAAACACAATGGCAATGCTAAATAATCCTAGATTGTTGTTAAAACTCTGATCTATGCATGGCTTGGTGGCAAAACCCAGCACAGTGGAATTATAAATGAAAACCCATTCTGCTGTGTGTGTTAAAAACCCCTCATCACATGTGGTGTGCACATGCCATACCACATGAGGTGTGACTTTATTGTCAGAAAATATATATTTTTTTCCCCAAATTATCTTATGGTAATCAAAATAAACTGACAAAACAAAAACCTTGTGTGCTGAATATGTTGTTCTAAGTGCCTATTAACATATTTGATAACCATCACCTTCTGTTATTTAGACATTTGCATTATTTACGGCCATACTGTACATCAGATGCATGGAAGCAATCCAGTGGAAAGCACCAAACGATCTTGAATGTTCTCCCTCATTTAACAAATGGGAATCAATTGTACTGCACAGTAGTGAGGCTGTTGTATAATTGTCTCTCCAATAAAAGCAGGTGAATTACACTCACAGCTTTTGTGGCCTGGTGTTGGTTGGTGTCAAAATATATGAAGGACCTTTTTATTATGATGGTTGTTTATTAAATCTGGAAGCTTAAATGAGTACTCAGTTATTGGATTATTCATTGCGACATGAGAGGATGGTTTACTCAACAGGCTTATCTGGCACAGGCCCAGGAGCACAAAGTCTCACCTGCAGAATGTCCCTTTAAGAGACAGATACTGACCACAAAGAGAGACAACACAACAACAAGAGACACAAAACAACCACTGAGGGACACAAATAGACCACAAAGAGATACAAAAGACCACAGGGAGACACAAAATGGCCAAAGAGACACTACAAATGCCACAAACAAACAGAAAATGACCACAAGACACAAAACGACTACAAAGAGACATAAAAGAAGACCAGAAAGAGACACAAGCAGACAACAAAAGACCCAAATTGACTGCGAAGAAACACAAAGCAACTGCAAAGAGACAAAAAAACGAAAAGAGGTAAAACAACCACAAAGAGTCACAAAACCGGGGGACGAGTCTGTGTGTGTGTGTGTATCTTTGTGTGTTTGTCTTTCTATGAATGTACATTTACCGTTTTTTTTGTCATTGTTTATTTGATACTGACCACAAAAGAAAGACAACACAACCACAAGAGACACAAAACAACCACAGAGAGACACAAAAGACCACAGGGAGACACAAAATGGCCACAGAGACACTATATATACCACAAACAGACAGAAAATGGTCGCAAGACACAAAACGACTACAAAGAGACATAAAAAAAGACCAGAAAGAGTCACAAACCGACCACAAAAGACCCAAATTGACTGCAAAGAAACACAAAGCAACTGCAAAGAGACAAAAAAACAAAAAAGGGTGAAAGAACCACAAAGAGTCACAAAACCGGGGGACGAGCCTGTGTGTACCTTTGTGTGTTTGTCTTTCTATGAATGTATATTTACCGTTTTTTTTGTCATTGTTTATTTGAGTTTTGCTCACAGAGTTGCTCCCTGGACACTTTATATTAATATTGACATTGGTGGCCATGGGTGATAAAAAGATTGTCCTTCAGCAAGCGAGACAGCGAGCAGCCAACACGCTGGCTACCACCCCCCCCCCCAAATCTCTCTGCTGAGTCCCGCTTGTTCAGGTGATGGTGTTATTTAAGCCAGCTGACACGGCTTAAACATTCTGCTTCCAAATCATACATAATAACAGGTCAGTCCAAGGTGGCGTGAAGTGGCTCTGAGGGGAGGACTCCACTGACCCCTGTGGGCCCTTGTTGTCCCTGTTTTCTGCCGTATAGAGCAGCAGGGGCGTGTTTGTTTGTAGTCAATAAAGCTGCAATCACAAAGTTATGAACCCAAGCAAGACTCATGTTGGAGAGTTATAACATGTCTGCCCACACCAGCAACATCACACCCTTACTTTAACCCTTTTCAAATTGACGCATTTCAAATTTCTACAAGAAGAAAATGGTACAAGTACATTCTTTCTACCTGAAAATCAATCAATGGCCTTACCTTATTGTCTGTGATAAACATGTATTCCTGACTCAATTCAGAAAATTATCCTGGATATGACTACTTGTGTTTTTTTTTCCATAGTGGATTTTTAACATGAATTATAACTTATGACAAAAAATTAACCACACTTCCATTTTAAATTTTTTGCTAGTAGAGACTGATTGCGTTCCCTAACATATGTTATCTCAATTGTTTGAAATTGAGATAAAGACACTATTTGTCAATAGATTATGAAGTAACATTTTATTTCAGAATTGTTTTGAAAACCCCAAATAAGTCAGGGGGCAATGTGACCCGATGGGTACGAGAAGGCTCCCAAAAGTGAAGACAGTATAAGGGTTAAAGGGGGGGAGAAAATGAGTAGAAAGAAACCTTGGCTTGGCCATGGACATCTCTCATCCTGTCAAGTTGGTTCAGTGGGCAGAAGTTCAGCGTATTGACCTGGTTATTAGGCAGAGTGACTTTTATCAAATTTCCTCCACGTCTATAGTTCAGTTTTAGTTCAAATGCGTTCATATTCTTTGTGTCAAGAATTGCGAAGCTTGGACCCAAAATTCAGAGTTGAGAATTTATTAAACAACTGTCTTACAAAAGTAAGGTGTCCTCAAAGAGGCTTTCAGTCAGGCAGAAACCAACGAAGAATAACCAGAAGAAATAACAGGGAACAAATTATCAGGAAGAGCACCGCAAGAAGACAATATCATGCACCGACAATGATCCGACAAGACAGAGCCATCAAAATCACAGAGACTAAATACACAGGGTAACGAGGTGAAACAAGGGAGAGGTGACACGATTGCTAGGAACAGGTGAAACACATTAGGGCGGCATAGACAATCAGACAGGAGAGAAAATACAAAGCAGGAAGTAAAACAAGACAGGACAAGGGAGAAAACAGACTACAAAATAAAACAGGAAACTCTACAACAGAAACTCTCAGTCGTGACACTCGTGAAACTGTTTTTATATATATACATATATCTAATAACTTTATATATGTATCTTTCAGTTAAGGTTATAGTGAATTTCGTTTCAAGCTGTGTTCATATTTGGCAGCCAATGAGCAGAAAGAAACAAGGGGACAAACAAACTTGTCAGGTTCTTGTGTTGTCTACTTGTGCATATTAACAGATAGACAGGCAGACAAACACTTACCTTGCACAGCAGCTAGATTCTCACTGTATCAAGAGATCATGTTAGAATCACATACCAAACATTACACAACATTTTATTTAAAAATGCCTCCACTTTTCCAAACAGTTTCCAATGATGGCTTCTGAGGTGGCTTTGTGCATATATATAGTTCCTCAGCTGCTAGATGTTACAATTATTCTTCTTTAGCTACTTTAGTCACTAACTTTGTCTGTCTGTTACTGGACAGGTGGAGTACACTGGGTTTATCAGAGCATGTTTCCTGAAAATAGGTGCCTACCCTGAACATGGTTCATGAGTGCAGAAAGACTGAAGGATACAGTCTGAAAGAGCCTAAAATGCTCCAAGTAGTTGTATAACGTCTCTTTATTTAGCTTAGATGAAACAATCACAAACTTTAAAAAGGTGCCCTGCCACACTTATTTCATTACTTTGTGGTAATGTCTGATGTTCTTCCATGGACTCTGTAACATTTGTTGGGAAAAATGCCTTGGTTACCTTGTTTCAAGCCATTCTAGCGTTGTATAGAAAGCCTGCGGGCAGACTCAATTTGTGCCAGATCTCATTAATACTCAACGAGCTAAGCTGCTTGACTCTAATTGGCTAACAGCTAGCCAATGAGAGCCTGGCTATCAGTATCCTTTACCCAGCGCAACTGGGCGAGCTCATGAATAGTAATGACATGACGTCAGACTGACCAGCTTTTGTAATTGGTCTAAATTTCTCCGCATATTTCTTTTCAGTGGCTAGAGCTGACAGAGGAAGTAACATATGGACCTAACATATTTCAAAAAATGCAAGTAAAAATACTTTTGTGTGGCAGGGCACCTTTAAGGTTAGAGAGTTAGATTACTTATTTTTTGGTTGGGGATCCTCTTTTGTTGAATGTTAAAACGACTTAAGTTCACACATAAAAAGACGATATCGATTTATTTATGTGCAAAATAGAATTCATTTCTCATCAGATCAGGTGCAATTGGTGCTGGGATGAAACAGCAGAATGCACAGTAGCCCGGACAATGAAAAAGAGATAAGGAAACAGATGAGGCACAGAAACAAACAAAAAAAGGATACGACACAGCAGTGAGATGGGACTTCCAGGCCAACACTGCACCTGCACCCACCGTCAGGTACAAACATTGCATTGGACCAGCGTCAGAGAGGGAGGAAAGCAAAGAGTATGCAGCCTTTCACTGCCCCCCCACCCTATTTATTTTTTTCTCTTAACCAGTCCTTGATTCTAACCTCACAATGATTGTAGCTAATTCTGGAAGAGGTTCTTTTTTATTTTTCATTTTGGCTCTATCCCCATTTCATTTCTCTTTAAATGTTTCAACATCGTGTTGTGAGCATTAAGGCTCTCCATGCACTCTGCTGACTGCTCCGATTATTGCTATCCATCATTTGTTTATATTGTCAGTTTGAAAAAAGAGGGCGCTTCCGTTATTGCATTATAATTTCCTGCAGAGGGTACAGAAGGCCAGAGCCAACTTAAATTTTGCTCTCGCTTCACACCATGCACACCCTACTTCACAACATAATGCATGTGCTTGTTGTTGGCGTTACCAAATTATCAGTAGCGCGTTTCAATGTTACTGTAACGCGTTACAAAGTAACACACAACACTGCTGACAAGGATCATAGGCCGATGCTACACACATGGAGACTTCCACATGCGGGTACAAAAAGTGGAGCTTCCCTGAACACCAACTGTCTTGAGCCTTTGCTCCTGTAGAGCTCAACGAATAGGGCGGTCAGTGAAATACAATTGGAGAGAACTTTAAAGAACCTTAAAAATAGATAATTATCCTGGTATTTTTTTTCCGATCATTTCTTGCTGCTTGTTTTGCCATTTGGCTTTTCTCACAGTCAAAGATGTCAGTGAAATGGATCAACCGTTCCAATTAACCGGTTTGGATGAAATCAAACTAAAGCTAAACAATCCATATGATATCTTACAAAAGAAAGGCAACTGCTGACCGGTCACGTCCTGATTATGTTTAGCAGTTGTTACAATTAAGTTTAGCTGAGAAAAGGTCACTGGAAAGCCGGGTACAGGTCACTGTAAGGTGATGGTCGCGACAAAGGTGACCGTCATGCAGCAAAAGTTTAGACAACAAAAGGACAAGTTACAATCATAGAAAAGACAGTTGTTTGTGTTGCAACACCAGGGCCGCCTTATGACCTCATAAGGAGCAAGATTCCAGATTGGCCCATCTGAGCTTTCAGTTTCTCAAAGGCAGAGCAGGATCGGTTTACACCTGTCGGCCTTTCTAGCCACTGGGGGACCATAGAATTCATTTTAATGTTAAAATACCTCAAAGTGACATTTTCATGCCATGGGACCTTAAGTAAATCACAAATGACCCACAAGTGTACGAACGTGAATCAGTCTCTTATTCCGCCCTGTACATGCACATTTCTTAACCATTACTACTCAATGCGAAGCACCTCATGAATGCTGATCAGTATGTTAATGACCCTGGCATGCAGTTGTTCTTTCGTTGCACCAAATCATGACGACTGGCGGGGAAAAAGCAAAAAACTTGCTGAATTGCTTAACCTGATGTATAGACTACCTAAATAAATAATACCATCCAAAACGGCCGGCATTACGGCACTCTGGGACAGCTTCAATATATACCAGACCTATAAGATAAGATTTAACAGAACTATATATGTTATAGCCAAACAAGCCTTAGCAATAGAGTTGAAGATTATATATAATATTTATATAAAACACTTGGCTGTCTACCATTTCTCTCTGGAAACAGCCAGTTGCTCCAAAGTGGCGAGGACCTGTAATCGGACCGAGATGGCACGGTTCCGGTGCGTTTCCCTCTCTACTGGACCCTGTTCAGTACATAGATCCGAGAGCAAAGCTTCAAGGAATTTAAATCAAGTCATCATCATAGTCCCCAAAGTCTCTTTCTCTCCTGATTCTTCCATTGGCATAGTCCTCCCGCAGTGCCAGCAGTTCCATCATGCAGCACGGGGGTCACCGCAGTATATAAATGTTTACAACAATTTCTGATTGTTAACACCTTGCCAAAATCATAGCATCAACTAGTGGTGTCCTCCACCCCAAGATACAATTTGAAGAAGGAAGTCTAATAGGCAAACACACTTTTCTTCATGCAAACAGTATTACATTTCAAGCCGATAACAAGGACATTAAGTGTAACAATTGAGCGAGAGCTTAATGGATGGACTTTCCAAAGTTTGACATTTGATGATATATGCAAGCTATTAAAGACAGATATTTAGTTATTTACACTGTGTCCTACCATTATCTAATAGTAGGGTTTTGATGGTATCCTGTATTCCATCTGGTCGGGCCCTCTCATCCTCCTGCGCTCTGTAGCAGACAATGTGATGGTGAAACCGCGTCAATTAAATATTAAGAACAAATTTTCTTTTAAGATTTTGCAAGGGGTTTATAGAACAATTGTCACTCAGTACAAGCACAAATAGCACTGCTGGATTTAATCTTCATGATAACATGGATGATGTGTAATGAAAAAATGTGTGTGATGCATCAACTTAAAAAAAGATGTATTTAAATTTTAATAAACATCACGTTTATAAATGAGACCCCTGGACACTTAACACCTGTTTCCTGGGTGAAAGTGTCCCGGCTTTAAAACCCTTGTTGTTTAGGGCTATCCACTCCCCTCCTCCCTACAAGGATATTTGCAGCCTTATAAAGCGCAACTCAATGTGAGACATACAGTGATTAATACGTGGAACAAATACACAGCCTCTATGGATGTGTCAGCCTCCATGTTTTATATTTTACTCATTTTTGATGGTCAACAGTTTGACATGTAGCTTCTGTACAATAAAATCTTGGTTAAACACCACATGCACCTTACAGGGATTCAAAAATAAAACTCTTAGCTTGGAGTAGCTCCAGGCCTTTCAGAGAGAGGAGTATTTCTACAACTCAACACCTTGAAGGATACTGTTACAGAATTGTGATGCATTGTGTAGCCCTGCTACTGAGCAATAACATCACACTACCTGTCATGGTGTATTCCAGAGGTGGTTATATGTCTTGTCATGTTAACAGCACAATAAATGGGATGCTAAGGGGGCCAGTATCCTCTCAGATGAACCGCGTATCCTCAGGAATTCCGCCTTTGCTCTGGAGTCATCTCGTGTTAAGTCAACCTAACCGCCGCTACGGGGCTAACATGTTGGATAAACGGTGTTGCCTACTTGCCGGGAGGAAGAGGTCGTGGCATTGTCTGGAGAGGCCCCGTGGCCATGTCAACACTTTCACTGCAGGTTTTTTTTTTTTTTTCGTTTTTTTGGCTGCACGCTGAGAGTACAGCAGGCTTTCAGGTGCTTCAATTCCTCTTCCCTTTTCTCTGTCCTCTCATTAAGCAGCCTCTGGGGACCAGCTTCTGGGCAGCTCTTCTCTGGCCCACGATGATAATGTTGATCCTCTAGGCTTTCAGCCAAACTCAGAGAACTTTCTATACTTAGACAGACCATAATAAGCATATCTGCAAGAACATCATCAACCCAGCAATGAGAAATAAGACTGGGCAAAGATGTTAGGGGTTATTCAAGCTTAGTGGAGTAGTTAGCATCTGCTGTCTGATCTGTCTTAGGGCAATATCATATCAAAGTAATGAGGACAGATATACTGTTGCTTTGGAGACTCTGCAAAGCAATATTTAAATAAATGTAACATGCAATTCACTCAGTGGCTAGCTCGGGACTGTTCCTAATCTCCATATCACAGTATGTCAGAGAATAATAACTCATGTACAGTGGGCATACATGACTGTTATATAATGATGGACCACTTGAAGTAAATCCACTCAAATTATGTTATAATTTAAAGCCGTAAATTACAGATTTTACAGATTAGTTTCCAACCTTGCAATTTGGTGGAAAGTGACAACAATGCTTGTAGAGAAACAGAATGAAGCTCAAATCGCTCAAATAATAAGCACTATTTTTTTAGAATTACGGAAAAATGGAGTAGGAGTAATCTTATCTACTTTAATCAAAGAAAATCGTCCAATTTCCTAAATGCAATATGGAATAATTTTTGGTAGATGACAATAAACCATGTGTTTGGAAAGTGAGAGAACTTTAGTATTTTTCAAAGATTATTTCTTTGCAGGATAGCTGAAGCACATGAAAGGGGTGAGAGAGGGGACCTCCCTCTACATTTGGGCGGCCGCTCTATCAACTGAGCTATCTGGGCGCCCCAAACTTTTGCTTTCTTGTGTGTGTGTTTTTTGTTAGCCATTAGGCAACATCACACTGTCGCTCTGGCAGAAATAAAGAGCAGAAAACTGCAATGCCAAGAAGTTTGTTTCTTAAAGCAGAGGTGCTAAATAGACCAAATAAATTGATATTACCGTGCCAATTAAATACCAAGATGACCTGGCAAACCATCAATAATACAAAACATTATTCTAGGATTAGTTAAATTCAATTCAATTTTATTTATAGCATCAATTCATAACAAGCGTTATCTCAAGACACTTTACAGATAGAGTAGGTCTAGACCACACTCCGGAACTTACAAGGACCCAACAGTTCTAGTAATTTCCTACAGACCAAGCAACAATGCGACAGTGATTACTATGTTTTATTCTGCTGTTGGTCAAAACAGAATGGTGTACATTGAATTGTCTCCACCACAATGTTCCCCAACATGAAACACAAATATGGTTGGCATTTATTACGCTATGCAGGTATTTCAGATAAATCCATTTTCAATCACTGTCATATCTGACTAAATTACATCTACGTTGTGATTTAGTCTGCACTACTTTGCAGTATAGAACAGCACTGTTTGCTAAGCTGCCTTTGTACCCCCCAGAAGCTAAGTATCTGACAGAGATTACAGTAACCAAATCTGTCCAGAGAACAGACACTTATCAATGAACGGATTGGAAACAATGTAGCACATTGGGACAGGCAGAGTACATCAGTATGGCTGCCCCAGGGCTGGGCTTTCACACCAAATGCACAAGCACTTCATTATGTTTTGGTAGACGGCCATTCTTTTTTAATGTAGAATTGGCTGCACCCTCTTAATTTGTTCAGCAATTGAAAGCCATGAGTATCCACCAAGATTGGCATCCAAAGGTATATATTACCATTTTAAAATGTTTTTTTCAAGTTGGTGTTATGACAATAAAAATTAAATTTCAAAAGGTTATAGGTTGTAATTGTTCCTGTTCTTTCCCTTTCCAATGGGATTCCACTAGAAAAGGGGTGGGGGAACCAAATCCACGGTCCTTGTTCTCTACAACAATGCATTCCAAAGTTCAGCTAAGGGTTATGAATCTCCTGCAGTCTGAGTTAGACAAAACAAGAGGGGATCTTCCAGAGTTACAGTAGCGCAAAATTATCTTTTGTTTTTTTTTCTATTCCTCGGCGACAGCTCAGCAGCTCAGAAGAAAGCGAGTTGGGGACACAGATGGAAGGAATTGCATGATGAAATGACTCTTTGGAAGATATTCACTTGGTTTGTGAAACCCAGACTGCGGAAGCATCAAATTAATTTCAGATGAACTTTAGAGTGCACATTTACATAAAAATAGGACCCTGGATTTTGTGTCCCATCTCATTCAAACTGAATCTCAGGAATGATTACAGTAACTAATAATTATTTTAATGTAGAGCTTGATTTTAATACTTTACTGAGATAGACTCGAAAAATTCAACTTTGCCCTGTGAAATGTGGTTACTTCAATAATATGCTGACCTCTATGCTACATTTAGTGTCACATTGACAGTTTTTTTTGACAGTAAAATAAAAATGAAAGTAGTGAATGTACATGGTGTACTGTGTAACCATACACCAATAATATAGCAGGACTCAAACAGAAAGGTTAGATGTACACTAGTTTCTCATTAACAGAGGATACGCTGGAGTATGCTAGGTTACACTGCCTATTGTGGATAGATTTGTTTAAACCAATCACAACCATCCTGGGAATTTCACATTCACATTCCAATAAATCTTATGGCAACCTGTAGCTGAATAATTAAGGACATTATTCATGTTCACAATTTAATTTGATTTCCTTCCCATTGTTGGGGATTAGGATGGCACAGATCCAATTATTTGGTATTTATCACAGATGTTCTATCAATATTAATGAAGTCATGAATGTGTGTAATCACAACTTTACCAAATTAACAATCAATCAAAACAGGGCACCACCCTGGAATCAGGGACCAATAACTGAACTGTGAAAACAGTCTCATAGGTGGTGTTCTCTTTGAAAAAAAAAAACAGATCTTAATTCATTTGATTAATTTATCTCATATTTAAAGAGTGAATGGGAAGGGTGAAATTTGAGCACTGACCTGTACATGTCTGGCTTCTCTACCCCTACCATGGCGTCTGATCCTCAAAGACTCTGTACATGTTCTATTATGCTCGTGTATGAAAAATCTCTCCTAATTGAATTGGCTTCCGGTTGATTCCTCAATTCTTGGTCTTTTATCCATTCGTCGCTCCATCTACAAGACCAAAAGGTGATGGGCCTGTGCCATTTTAGCTCCAACCCATTGGAATCTTTCCCTCATTCCGTCAGGTTTGCTGAATCTTTGCACTGTTTTAAGTGACTTTTAACAACCCACTAGCTTATTAGTAAAGGGCCACACCCCTTTTATGCTGTTTGTTGGTACTGTAATTCAACTTTATTCTTATTTTTTTGTTCATATGTATTGCACATGTGTGAAGCACGTTTGTTTTTAAAGTTCTTATCCTAAATCAAGCGTTACTTACTTCCCTTCCTATACTAACCGTGAACCTATTAGGCTACAAAACTGTAATACAATTACAATGTGAAATAGCTATTCATTTTGACATTTTTGTAGTTTACCCATTTGTGGACTGACTGTGAATTGTGAAATAATGACCCTAAATTCATCTATGTCTAATTAGGAGATAGATGTCAACCGATTGCGAAGACGTGCAGGTACTGTGGGCATTGCAACTCAACAACCACCACTAAAGCAAAGCCCCAGCTGCCCAGCAGTGCAGACTCTATCAGTGCAGGGCAGCTCCCAGTGAATGCATGCAACTGTACGACTGTTAAGCAAGGCATTGTTGTTAGCGAGTCTGCGTGCTCAGCAAACCTCCCCTGAATAAATAAAGCTTAAAATAGAGAGAGGGAGACATGTGACGAAGGTCGTGAGACATATTCCATGATCTTGCAAGTTCACATTATGCACCCACGCCTGCTGAGACACACAGAGGCAGCCTATTAAATAGAATTTAATAGAAAGAAAGAAACAGTATTTCAGGGCCATAAGCCAAGGCTTTGGCAGGAAGGAGCTGCATTTCAAAGAGTGGTGTGCAACTTTGTCAGGTAAACGTGACTCTTAGGGACAAGCAGAGATTGATGGAATCTTTTTTTCCCCTTGGCTCAGCAGTCTTTGATTTCCACCACACAAGCGAGGAAGAAGGGGAGAGGGGATGGAGGAGGAATGATAGATAGGAATTCCTGTCATTTATATCCCGAGGTCAGTCCATCACACAAGTGACTGAGAGAGAAAGGGAGCCGGAGAGAAAGAAAGATCATGGATACAGTATTGAAATATAGAAAACGTCTGTGTTTATAGCAACCTCCTGTCAGAAGTTTTGCAGTAACGAGCCTATGGGTTGAGATATTTCTGTGAGCATTGATTGGGTGCAGTGATTCATGCCGTCTCAATTAGCAATTGGGTGCTTTTGTCTGATTGAAGGAATAAAAAAAACAAAAAAACTCTTCCCCAGTCCTTGAAGCATAGTGCTTTTCAATTTCCACATATTGCTGCCTTGCCACCTAACATTTACTGGGAGGCAATGCATGAAGATGATTTGGGTTAACAGCTTTTTCCTTATAATTACTTCTGCAGAAACATTGATTGATAAAAGCCTTCAGGCTTTACAGGCTGGATTGAGTGACAGGCTTTACAAAAAACAGGGACATGGTTCTCATTTTGGGGTCATGACCTCCCACTATACTATCAACCTTTCCTCTGTACAACGTAGTGCTGTTTTCTTACTTTTAGCATAAAAAGAACGGCTCACACACCAATCAAAGAAATTAGAAATGCAAGCTGTGAAAGATGAAGTTGCATATTTTATCATTCAAACAAGCAGGGATAATTTCCTTTTTTGTTGCACGTATTATGTAATGAATTCTTGTCAAGAGCATAGCTAATGTAATCATTGTTCTGTTTTGACATATGCAGTTTGTGCATTTTTGTACTAATTTATTGCAATATATCCTTATTCTACAAAGGAGATTTTACATGTTCATATTTTTAAATAACCTTTACAGGGTCTTCACTCTGCAGCAAAAAAGCAAAGTAATTCTAAAAGAAGCTACTGTAACTCAGTTATTGATTAGAATATTTTATTCTTTTATTTTCCTGCTACTGATACTGAGGCGTAGTCTTGGCAACCCCTCACAGAGGCTCTGTGTCAATCCGACCCTGCGACCCACGTCCCCCGTTCTATTTCTCTATATAATTATCTGAATTTAGACATTTTCCATCAAAACCATTTCCCCTAATCTATCCCTTGAATTTCTGTCCAAAATCAAGTTGAGAGAAGTATCACTCAATTGCATTTTATGTTGTTTCCCCTCTAGCCTTATACTCCCAATCCCGTCTTCTCTCTTGTGCTCGCTCTCTCCCTTATAGCCCCCCCTCTCTCTCTTTGTCCATAAACCTGCCTGGCTTTCTCCGTTTGAGTGACATGCCTTTCAATCTCTGATGGAATTTCTTTGCCTTCTGTCCCTGTTTTTTTCCTTCTCTCCACCCCCACACATATTTTGTGTCCTAACTGCGGCAATTGTAGATCTCACTGTAGCCAGAAATCCCTTTCACACCATTACCCATCGATCTCATTCACTGTACAAACACGGGACATGTGTGCCACCCATCCAGTTAATCGTCAATTGCCTCTGTGGTTTGCTCACACAGATTTGCAGTTCCAGACGAAAACACTCAGGTTCATATTTACACGGGCACACCATTAACAAATCACGCCACAACATCACAGCAGCATGTTAAATGACCTGTCATTTGTTTCTGTACAGCCACATCCTATAGTTCCAGAGATAGGCTAATTCTATGTAAGCCCATCAATTGGATCCTACTGAGGGGAAAAAACCAATGAGCTATTCCTGCACATGCTCATCCACGAGAATCATTACTCATCTGAGTGTTCATCAATAGACTGCAGGCATCGAACATTCCCCATAAGTGAACAGTTTTTCATATGCAAATGTGTCTCTTCTAATCCTCTATTATTCTGTGTTTGCATGCTGTTCTGGAAATGTCTCAACCCCCCCACCTGCCCTTCATCATAAAAAACAAAGGTGTTTACACGATTCAGTGCAGCAACTGCTGCAAGATATTCGAGGCACTGCAGAGATGCAAATTAGACACCACTAAAATTCTGTACCCACTAATCCATTTTCCATGCATATTCACACTGTGGCATGTCTTTCATAAATCAGAATAAAATGTCACGACATGGGAAGGCCTTTGGAAACTCGTATGATTGCCCTAAGCACGACGAATGTCCATGAAAAGAACATCAAGGTATTAAATTAGCAAGTATGTCATTAATACCAAGACATGACATGACATGACCAAACACACTCATCATTTCTATTTAGACTCACATTACAGTACATTATCGTTCACTCATCAACATATTCATATGTCTGGGTGCAATTTTGGATGCCATGCAAATACGTACAGACAGCATTTTTCACATCTGTTCACATTCACCAAAACATCTGGAGCCAGTGGCAGATTCAGGCTGTCTGAGGGGCAGGGGCAAAAAAAAATGAAAAGGGAACCAGCTGCATGCAGTGGATCACCATCATGTAGAAAGTTTCCAGGCATGTAAGGCAACCTAAATAGCATTGCATCATGTTTTCTTTATTTAAGGGTATTGTATTGTGTACCATTCATTTAAGGGCACTCTCAAGGGCACTGTCTCACATTTTCTCCACTGGAAGGATACCCTAGAGGGCATTTCATCATGTTTTTTTTCTACTGGAAGGGCTTCCTACAGGGCACTGCATAACGTTATCTATACTTAAAGGACACCCTACAGGGCACTTGATCATTATCTAACATAACGTCCAACAGGGCACTTTTGCAGTGTTTTTTTTCCACACATGGGGGGACCAAGTGGGGCCTTGTTTCTTTTTTTTCCATTACCACAAGGGAGTGCCAAAGTCAGATTTGTTTACAATTTTACATAATAGTGGCATAATTGTTATAAAAGAAGAACCAAGTGGACAGGTATACCGTCAGGAAAAACCTGTTGTAAAGGAGAAACATCATTTCCATTTTTAGTCAAAACTATCAAGAAGATATGCACGTTTTGTTGTTTGAGGCTAAAAAGTGAGGGTTTCCGTTTTTTTTGACCAAATTAGCATAGCAGCTGAGCCATACTGTACTGACATTTCATTATACGCAAACATTTGTTTGAGCAAACATTTTGAAAATTCATCCGTAAACCACTTTAATTTACTACTTGTAAATTAGGCTAACATACTTACTATACTAGTACTTTTCACTTTTAAATATGCTTTTTTTAAGGTTTTATTCAGCAGAAAAGTGTTCAACTAGCTTATGTCAATGTAGTTATATGCGTAATGCATTAATAGTGATGTTATGAGTATCAAAACCATGGAACTCCGAACAGAAAATGCATGGCTGCCCATTGCGAAGCCATTTTGACCCATTTATCAGTATCTAACAATGGTGGAAAAAAGAAAAGTAACAATACAACCATGTAAAATACTTTGTCACAAGTAAAAGTACTACATTTAAAATCTTACTGAAAGAGGTATGATCAGCAATCTGTATTTAAAGAACCAAAAGTAAAAGTACTCGTACTGCTGAATAACCCTCCCTATGACTGAAACTTTTGGCTGTACACTCTGTATTTCACCTCTGGAAATGTGTGCACATGCAGTATGCAAGCCTCTGAGGGCCGTGCCAACAAACACGCTCTTAACTAGCATAATGTGGTGATTGATTGGCCTAAATCACGCCTCAATTCTACTGGTGACACATTTAGATTTGATGATGCATTTACGGCCCTCAACAACTTGTGTATTTATTGTGTAACTAGAACATTCAGAGTGTTGCCAGTTTAAAAGCTCGAGGACAACTGTTACAAATAAAATGTCTTCTCTCTATTCACCAAAATAATAACTGAAATGGAAAGAAATGATCCAAACTGACAACAAAACGTTGCTGTGTTTCTATTCTCCCTGTGTCCATCTCAGCAGGTGATGCTTTGCTTTCAGAGCTAGAGCTTCTCCATCAGACAGTTGAAAGGAGAACACTTGACAGAAAAAAAAAAACCTCACTCTGCTGATTTGTCATCCTACGTGTTCCACCCATCTGACTTGGGAAGAGGAAAGGAAAGGCGGTAACAAGGGGGGGATATCTTTGGAATATCTGTTTAACATCCTAATTGGAAATGACAAGCACAGTGGCGCGTTCAGCCCTGCAGGGGAGATCAAAGAGTTGGAACTCCGTGAGACACCGCAGTATGGATCGGAACCAAACCGATCCCCTCTCGCCGCGGCTAATTAACACCTGGCTCCTACTAATTTGCTAAATCTACTGGCATTCCATAAACAACCCAAATCCCAGTTATGTTTCTAGAGCCTCTACCTGTCTGTAGCAGCAAATGTAGGAACAGGTGTTCTCCTCCCTCTGCTGTGCCCCACAGTGCGGCAAATACGTAGTTGGGATTTTCAACAGTGTGTTTTTGTATTGCCAATACTGCCTGTTAAGTGGTCCCTTTGGTGTTTTACCTAACACATGATGTGTATGACAGTTCTAGTAAAAAAAAAGTGGAGTTCTGTTCCTGTCTCAACATCTCAATAACTTCATTAAAAGATGTTTGCTTGTCACACCATAAGTCTTGTCAACCAAGTTCAGCAAATGTGAACTTGTCAGGAGTTTCGCTAGTGTTGCCTTAATAGAATAATACCAGATAGTTTCTTTTTCACAGACTCAATTTACCTACTATTGTGTTGACATTGATAATCCAAGGCAGTCCGACAAAAAGCCTCAAGCCTGCTCAGACAGAATGAAGTCTATTGCAATATTGAACATCATGGTTTGGCTGCCTTAGCAACAAAGTAATTATATTGAGTAATATATCATAGCGGGAGACTCTCTGCTGGCACTGATTTTTAGGTTAATCACTTTGCAGGAATGAATATTCTGCCAACAAGTGCTTGTATACGAGGAAAAAAACACATTATTTAACATACAAAGAGAGAAATTGAATAGAAAACTATCAGTTCTTTTTGGTATAAGCTTCACCCTCTAAGTGCTGCTGCTATCGGGCTTGGCCCTGGTGCATTCGCAGTCGTGAAGATTTCTTCTGCGTCCTTGTGCGCTGCACGGGCCTCTCTTACATCCGCAGTTACTGTATATTACAGCTGCGAGACCAGAGATCTGATCTCAGTTTTTCATCAGGAAGCAGTATGAAGACTTCCATGTCCAGCCTTTGCACCGACTGTCGGTCCAGCCACATCCTGCCCACGCATCTCCATGCGAGCTGTGAGGAGTGCGTCAGCTCCGTCCATGCTGGACTGCTCAGCTCCACCTTGTTTTACCGGCGTGCCGCATGGTGGAAACAAAACAACCATGTCCTCTGACGTCAGAGCTAGCAGAGTAGCTGGAAAAAGATGCTATTTCCCGCTTCCGTCCAGATGAGGAGAACAACGGATTCTACTGTTGTTTTGAAGGGCCTATTTAACATACTGACTATCAAACACGTGCTGGAATGTGTGCTGAAAGTGTTGAAACACTTTGATTGGGTAGTGACGAGCTTACATGTGCACTCATGTAGTGATAAGAACAGACACCAGAAGGTATAGCCTACCTCAACCGGCAAGACGGTGTACCCTCAGCCTGGCTATTAGAAATAGTAAGGAGCCTGCTACTGTGGTCACATAGACACCTGCTCTCAATCAAAGCAGGGTACTGTATATGCTGGGTGTTCTGAACCGTAGACCTTTAATCCCTCTTTTGTTCAGATGCTGAGGAACAGGTTCGGGAGAGTAAAAAGTGGTTCTCTATGATGACACGAGACAATCCGTCTCTCGGGTTGGACACCTTTTCCCATCGACCGTGCCCCAGTGTCTCTCCTGTATGCTTTTCCACCTGTCCCTCTGATACCTTGCCTCCTGGCACACATTTAGGAGGAGAGACTGTCGGTCATTTTGGTGGCACTGGAGCACGCAAGTTCATCTTGATTTCCAACGGTGCTGGACGGTGCAATATCCCACCCCCCTGTAACAAGTCAGTGGCTATGGGACTGGCCGCTGAGCCGTAACGCTTGGAGAGGCTGGTCCCCTGTTTGTATAGACTATGCAGGGCTACTACCACGTGATGTGCTGGACGATGGTCTGCTTTCCATCGCTGGTGTGAGGAGAAAGTGTCAGACCCCACATCAAGTCCTCTGTTAACCTACCTTCAGACATTGGTGGATGATGATTTGGCTTCGTCTACAGTTAAAGCCTATGTGGAGGTCATTTCGTCTTGCCACTATGGGCTATGGAAAGAGATCAGTTTTTGTGCACCCCCTGGTAAAGCGTTTTTTTAAGGGGGTCAGACAACAGAAACCTGTTGTGCGTTCTTTTCTATCACCCAAGCCTATAACGAAGAGGGAGTGGAACCCCCTCAGGGCATCCGGGCACACTCCACAAGAGCGCTATTAGCGGCCACGGCCCTCCTCAGAGGTGCGATGGGCATCCCTGTGCCCGTTCATCCCTTTTTATCTGTGTGATGTGTCAGAGTCCTCCATGACTTACTCAGTTTTATCCACACTTGACAGCAGGTGATGCACTGTTAGATCTGGTTTGCTGTTTTCTCCATCCTTCTGCACTTGAGTGGCTGTGAGGAATGCATTTTTGCAGTTATTAATTGTGATATTGAATTTTTTTTTTTTTTATTGTGAAGCACCTGCAAAATCCACATGACATGGGCCTTACGATCAGTTACAGGCCAATTATGGAGTTGGCTGGTTTTTTAACAAACTAAATATGTTTTTTGATACTTTAAAACCTGTTCAGTGTGAGTAGGAAGTGAGACCAGTCTATGTTCTGCTTGTGGACTTTGTTGTTGCAGGTGGCATTGACCACATCAGCTTTGCCCTTAACCCAATAGCAACAGCTCTTAGAGAGCAAAGTCTATGCTCATAGAATCTGGAGTTACATTACGTAACTAGCGATTTGATCTGATAACCCACTCCACTTAAACTCAGGTAAACAAAAAAATGTATTCCAAAGAGGTTAACAGCTGTCACCCTTCAACAACATCTATATTTTGTTGCATACATATACACACACACACACATACATATACTCACATATCTATACACATATGCACATACACACACACTTATATATACACACACACACACACACATACACACACGTATATATTTATATATGTATAAAAATATACACACACACATCAGAAAATTCATTCAAACGTTCGTCTCATCATTTTTCTTTGCCTCCTTAAGTGCTCTTAGAAAGTTAGAGAACATGTTTACCCAAGTGATGGAAATTGACTTGCGAAAAGTCTATTTAATGAAAGGACAGTCCTTCTCTCGGGTGATTACAGACAGTAATTAAGACACTGATCCTGTAATTAAGCGGCGGCAGGTATCTTCTGCTCAGAATACATCCACTCTTTGTTCCAAGCAGTCTGTTTCTTCCCCAGTTTTATCGAGGGAGACACTTACACCAATATTGGAATGAGGTACTTACCGCAGGTTAGCAACTTTGAAAAGAACTCTCTTCCCCCTTAGCCGTGGCAAGATTATGAATTTTGGCTGAGTCACTCTTTCAGTCAGTACTTTTATCTGTCCCTCCATCCCCAGTCAATCTGCTGAGCTGTTTGTTTGTCTGTCTCAGTCTTGTCAGTCTCATTCTCCCACTAATCCTCCTTTCTCCCCCTCGCTCTTTTTTTTCTTCCTTTCTTCCTTGTTTGCCCTCTCCTCTGTAGTGTCTAAGACAACCTGGCCCTGCTTTAGGGGCTTCTTGCAGAGGCACTTCTTCAAATCCAGCCCTGCAGTTTAGTGCAGAGCTAATTTCACCCTGTCACATACTTAAAATTATTTCCCTTCCACCACTGCAGGGCCAGAACTTCATGCATCATGTCTCAGCTTAGTTGGAGCATGGAAAATAATGTGGTTAGACAAAATGTTTTTGACAGTGGCTCTCTGAGTTCTAGAAAGAAAAATCATCTTGTGGATAATTAATAGATGGAGCTTTTGCTGAAGTGACAGCTAATCATGATTAATGCTGTTTGTTTTGACATGTTAACATTGTGCACAATGATTATACACTCTCAAGAAGTGTTTATTTATCTAATTGTATTTGTTCATTTTTAAAAGAATGTTATTGTCTATACATAACACCATGTTTGCAAAATTATTAGGCACTAATTAACATATGTAACACATACAGAGACACTGAGCAACACATGTATTTTCAAAAGTGAGAACACAGTGAAAATAATGTGCCCTTGCTGTCAACAGTGCCCAATTGTCCATTAACACTGCAACCATGTGGAAATTATCGGAGCACACTGGAACACATCTGGTTAATGGTCTTTCCTCTCCATGCCTAAGGCTTAATTAATCTCAGATGCATTGTTGGTTTGAATTCATTTCCATATACTGTAATGAACAAATAAGAAGGGTCTGCCGCTTCACGACAATCAGATGACACTGAAAAACAAATGCAGGAGCTGGGAGGAGTTGATTAATTAAAATAATAATAACACCAATGAAGTGAGTATTGTTATTAAGAGATAACCAATTGTGAAGTGTTTGGATGTGAGTAGTAACACGCTTTGCTCATGTCCGTTAAATAATTGTGTGGTAAAACAAGCGTATAGGCACAGTACTAACTGAAATATTTTTGTTAGCGATAGTATTCAATACATTGAAATTGAAAGTGGGATTTACTTAGCTAAGAGTACTTAAGCTAAGTGAGTATAATCATTACTTGTAGCAGAAAAAAGGGCCAGTATGCCCCTTTTTCACATGTCAGCGAATGTATTGGGCCGATATCAGCAATTCAGTATTCAATTCTGAATTTCTAGAGTGAATAAAAGATGACTGATGTTTACAATATACATTCATTTAAAAACGATAAAATAAAAAATGGTCTACGTAGTTGGTTGCAGTAGGGTTGGTGGTTAGGGCTAGGGTTAGGGTTGCTAACGTTAGCTTGCTGCTTCCGGCTTGCATGTAGTAACGTAGGATTTGACTTTTAAAGCTCTGTTGTTTCATCATCCTTACTCTGTTAATGTTCTCATTGTGTTGCCCTTTTTAAACCAGGAAAACATTGTAAGGTTAATGTAATGTTACTCAGACTAGCCACCAACGGAGAAAAGCAGACAGGAGATCAAGGGGAACAGGTGAGCGCCACATTGTGCCCCCTGTGTAATGCAGTTTATTTAGGTCTATTATCAATCGCCAAGAGAAGAGTTCTAGCAGCTTGTAAGAAGTGCGGTGTGAAAGAAAAAGTCACGCTACACCAACAAGTAAAATGTAGGGAGTTTGTTGAGACTTGAGACACATTTCCTAGCGGCAGTTGAACATGTATAGACCCAAGGACTGGGACTTCATCAGCCATGGACTGGCACTTCATCAGGATTTATTTTCAGACTTTTGAAAAGCTCCCTCCAGAGATTAAACATTATAGTCTATTTTCAAAGGCTCAAAGGCTGTGATTAGTAAACTGAACTTGATGTGGAAAATTGGTGGACAGCACTTAGTTCAACTTTGATGTGGATAATTATGTTCTTTGACGATAATAACCCTTATATCTGAGATTGTCCAACCTATATACTCATTATTTTTGTGTCATTATTGCATGTTATTATTGTAAGTTGATTATGGTTCTTATTAATTTAATGGAATAAAGTAAGAGCTTGATATCGGGTTAGACAGTAGTAAAGTAATACCAATGCATTATTAATGATTGGTTAACAACATCAAACCGACTAATAAATCAGAGACAGCAGGGCATTGTATAATAATAAAAATCAAGAGAATTACCAAACAGTAGGTTATGCCACCAGCAGAGCATGCAATAAAGGCTGTTGTTTTTATATTGCTACTGTGGCATCCAGGAGAGGATATTATGGATTTGGATCTAGCGTACTGCTGGGTTCAAGTATCGCTCACCGAGCAGCGTTATTGCCTCAGTAAATGTAGCGCTACACAAATGGTTCAGAAAGTCCATCTACAGCAACCAAGGTTTAGTGTTTGTTTTCTCTATGAGCTCTGTACAGCGTGCAGTTATAGTTATTGGAAAAGCTGATACATTTGCATCTGTGCAGGTCACATCAACCACAACAAAAGCTTATTAATCCATTTAATCCCTCTCGGGAGTGTGATATATTAAGACATTATTTGCTTTGACTTGAAAACTTGCGTGCAAAACTTGCATGCATTTTTAAATACATCACAGATCCAGAGCTCTTTGCAAGTCAGGCTGTCCAAAACAGAGTTTTCCTTTCTCTGTCTCTCTCTGTTTGATAACGGTGTTGAGATTGAGCTATGCAACTGCTTAAACGGTGAAGTGATGAGAGCTGAGTTCTACTTGTTACTCTCCGGAGGCGTGATTCAGTTCTTTAGAAGTTAGCGGCCTTGATGCAAACAAGAGCTTTACCAAAAATAACACGCAACCAACTTTCAAAGACAAAGTTTTTCTGTGTGTTTTTCAATTGAAGTTAAGATCTATTTCCTGCATTGAGCTCATACATTTTTAGAGAACAGAGTTTATTGATGGGGAGAAAGATGAGAGAAGAGCACTCTGGAGCTTTGTTGGTTAAGACAGATTCAGGACGATAGAGGATTTGAATTCTTGAGTGCCCTTAAAGATGACCACAAGTGAGTTAGAGACTGCTGTCTGGAGCCTGGAAGAAGAGATGAAATCCACTCTATTGCCTTAATTTCGACGTTTATTATTTAATATTTTAACCCACAACGGATGCTGAGCGTGTGTAATTTACATCAAGTCTAGTCTGGATTAATGAAAGTACATTGATTTGGACCTCTCCTGCTGCTATCTGTCAAAACTCCTTTCTCTACAGAAACATTAACAACAACAACAACAACATACGAGCTGACAAGCTGACATTTCATGCATAAAATTGCAAGTTTTGAAAAAAGTTTAAGTTGCGCTTTGTTCTTTCGTTGAAGAATTGCAAAGAAAATGTTTACGACACTATCTACATCAGACGTTTCAGGATAATTACATTTAACCTTGTATCTAGTTAATTTATATAGCTTATGTTACTGTATTGTGTGAACAGTTAACTTCATCTAATATTATGTTTTGGAGTTTTCTTTTGCAGGGTACAAATGTTCCACCAAAAAAAGTTCCATTCCGGGACCATTATGCAGAGCCATCGTTGCTGTAGCCCAGCGCCGCCCAAGACAACTGTGATTGTTTCATAAAAGTGCAAATAACCCAGAGCATTTTTTGCTCATATCATATATTGTACATGTGGCATAGGCAAACATCACTCCACAGTGCTGTGGAGATAGGTCTGGCAATGCAAGACTACATCCAATCTGATCTATGTCCTTATCTGATCTATATCCAATGCGGCTACATCCTATTGTAAATGCTAGAAGAAAATCATACCCCAACGGCTTGAAGAGGCCCAGTGACATGCTTTCAATCAATCAAGGGAAAGATTATAGGGACACATCAAAATCCACTACTTCCTTCTTTTCTAGAAACATACATTAATAGAAGTCTTGTATTTCTGTGTTGAGCGAGATTCAACAATAAGAGGTAATATGACAACTATCTCTGAGCTCCGCAAGAGTCTAGAGGTCAGTGGCTGGGCAGCTTCCTCAAGATCCGTTTGACAATTTCCTCCCATCTGGCCATTAGACCCCCGCCAGCAAACTCTTTGCCCTGCAGAGACCAATGTCCCTTGATAAATTTTGCCCATAATTCAGTGGCCTGTTACTGTTCTGTGCTGTAGGACTACTATTCGGCTGGTGGCTGAGAGCAAGATGTCTGTCATTACCCCGCCTAAATGCCATTTTATAAGCCTGTCTTCTCCTTACATGGAAAAAAACCCCCAACAACTCAAACATAAAAAGTGCAGATGGACATGAAAAAGTTCCAAGTAAAATAGATTGACCCTCAGGACAGCATGCAGTAGAACAAGATTTTGGATTTGACTACAGAAGAAAAGATGTGTATGTGTTCATTATGAGAGCCGTTCATAGTGTTGGAGCTCAGTGTTTCAGCTTGATTACTATTCAACACTGCGGTGCTGTTTTGCAAGATTCATTCAATTCATCTTCTTA
>NC_045748.1:3610301-3626698 GCF_008692095.1 Etheostoma spectabile | reverse complement strand
CTCGAATGAAAATGTACAGTAAACAGCATAAATAAGGATTTCTTGGTTGTGGTGGGGTGTTTTGCTGCTATTTAATATTCAGTATTTCTCACATTATGCTTGGGAATTGCTCACATTAGGGCTACAGTACATATTATCTCAACAGATATTATTCCTTCAGGAATGAGAAAACTATCAACAAATAAACATTATTGGCTCTCGCAGAAGCCTTTTTTTGTCAGTTACAACACCATTGTTTTGCACTTGCGTGTGTTAATTTTGTTGCACATTAATCTGCTTGTGCGTGGGAAGGCAGAGAGCCACAGCTCAGGTTGTGTTTATGCAGACGAGTGGAGTTTTGGTAATCATTCTAGCATGAAACTGCAAACACAGGAGAATAGAGCCGGTTTTGGAGCTAACCCTAACCCCTGGTTAAGAATAAAAAAAGGTAATTATAATGGTTGAAAAACGAGACAGTCATCCCAAGAAAAACAACATATGACATTATGCTGAATGACAATCATTCTATAACCTGAACCACGTTTATTACTGTAACCATGACAACGATGTTCCCCTTGAATAGAGTGCCTTTGTTATTGAAGTACAACATAATCATGTGACAATCCTGACATTGCATACATGCAAATAAATCAGTATTGGAAATAGAGAAATATTAGTGACCCTCATGTCGTCCTTGGATCAAATTGACCCGTTTTCCTATATCAATGTTCTTTTTAACTACCCAATTGTAATTATCCAAAATAACATGATTGATTCCACACAACGCTCTTTGGCAAGTACAAATCTCTACTTTCATTAATTTTGGGGTGTCTTATTCAAATTTATAGCATTTGGAAACAAAACTGAAGTGGTTTTAAAATAGTATTGAGTAAAAGTTGACATGTTCCAGTCTGTGATTATCCATCAACATTCCTATTTTCTGCTTTTCTAACTCAAACGTTAGTTATAATTTCCTACAAATGAGGTTTGTTGACCATAAATTCCATAAATAACTGTAAAACTAAAGTTAAAAAGTTAGTGTTACGTAGTGTTGAAAACAACAACAAAAGTGACAAACATTGAAAAAAGGGACAAAAATATAAGAAAAAGTTGATAAAAAGAATCAACAAAACTGTTGATTTTCAATTTTGATGGGAAGACAACAGAAGGGTTAACAACATAATTATTAAACCACAAACCTGATTCATTGCTCTTCAGTCATTTGCAGCTGTTTAGAAAGACACAAAAATATGATGTAATTCTACCGATGTGGCGTCAGATTAGAAAAAGCTTCTACATACAGTATGTGTTGTTGCATAGACAAACTGTACTGTACATTGTTTATTTAATCTTAAGGACGTACCGTCCTCGTGGTTTTGGTTAAATTCAATACATTTGTTAAGCTATTTCAGTTCCAGTTGCGCAAGGAGCAAACATTTAGTACAATGAAGACATGGTGTGTTGTCCACCTTTTAGCACATCAATTTGCCAGGTTTACATTTTAATTTTGTTGCTGTTCACTGATCAGATTTATTTGATCTAATGGCATTATATGTATTACACAGAATAATCCAACTCTCATTCACAAACCATGTCTTGTATTCCCATTAATAGCTATGTGGTGAATACAGGGAACGATAGTTACGTATTGTAACTCACGATTCTATGATTCTAGGCCGAGCCCTCTAAGAGCTGTTGCTATTTGGTTCATCCCTTGCGTATGCACAGTCATGAAGATGTGTTTCGCGTCCTTGGGCCCTGTACGGGCTTCTCTTACATCTGCAGGTACTGTGTAATGCAGCTGCGAGACCAGCAATCTGCTCCCAGCATCACCAGGAGGGACACAGAGACATACTGTGACATCCATAATAACAAATCTTAAAAAGACTGATTCAGATCTGTAGCTTAGGGAAAAGCTAACCTGTACATGTTGCACTAAAGGCACTTAATACCAAGGATAAAACCAAAATCTAATGAAAACAATCACTCGATAGGTATGTCGTTAAATTCCTTCTGTGAGGACCCAACTGAACTCTGAGTTGTAGCTTTCAAATATTCAACCGTCTCCTGGGGGTCTTCAAGAATTTAGTTTAATGCCTAGGTCTTACATTTGTCAAAAAGTCTATGAAGTTTTGATTATGTCTGCTCATCTCTTTTAGTCTCCTCTCTTGTCTTTAACATTTATCATTTTGTTATCTGTAATGCAGGTCAAGGACCCTTAAGACAACTTGTAGCAACTTAAAATGGAAGACAAGAGATGTATAACAACACACACACGTCCAATAAGATCGTGTTCTGGCCACATAACCAATTTAACCTTCTAACTAAAATGACAGATTAACACATTCCCTGCACAATAAATATGGCATTTTTCATCAGTTTACCTCAAGAACTGATTATATTCTTCACAAAAGGCATTTCAACACATAACGTTCATTGTGACTACTTTGAATTTTGAGTGTTTTTTTTCCAACTTGGTCACACTTTTTTCGTTTACAGTCAAAAATGACCGCCATAGGAAATGAATGGGAAAGAGTACCAATTTCATCAAGGAGATTAGTACTCAATTTTCCTGTGCTTGTACACACACACACACACACACACACACACACACACACACACACACACAGTAATTTTGTTAAACTAAGAGCAGTTAAAACTGTCCGGTCAAATGTGACCGCAAACAGTAAATTAAGGAGGGTAGCAACGGACAGTGTTACAGGTTAAATCCAATCCGTACTCTAATTTCCTTCTCCTTCCACTTCCCGGACCTTTAACCAGCCCATTTTGTCTGAACACTGAACTCTGAAAGATTAGACAGATACATAGCGAGAAACTTTATTTCACAGATAATTTAATAATATGACAGGAGAACAAATTTGACACCCCATTTCCATCAGCTCAGATAATATAGTCTTGGCAAGTTGAAATTGTATTGCTGAAAATTGAAGCTAGGTGGATCAATTAAGAGTTAATCCTCATATCTTTTCAGTAATGTACGTTAGCTTTAACATTCTGGACCGAATATGGACAGTTACAAGGCTGTTCAGATGTTGTTGGCTCTAATGAGACTACATGCATCATGGGGGCTTGTGTCATGTCATGCTAACGTCTATTTTCTATCTGTCACCATGAAGTAAACAACTAAAAAGACATCTGCATTTGTTCTGCCTTTACTGCTAGCCATTACTTGCCATTACTTACTACGTTGTGGTTTATTTATTAACATTTTTAAAAATCAGACATCAATTATAGGAAAGAGCTTTGTGTTAGTAAAGTTAAAGCCACATGCACCCTTCCTCTACCCTACCTCTAATACCCATTTACCCCACATCATAACAGTCTAATGGTATGTTTTCAATTATCATTTCTGTTAATTCAAAAATCACTGATGTTTTAGAGCTTCAATGAAGTCATTTGCCATCATCCGCCATATCACCGTTCTCCGCTCCACTTTGTTACGCTGTAATGACATCCATTCCTCTCTTTCAACAAAAAACGCCCTACCCAGTGAAGGGTTTTAGTGCAGCCCTCCTTCAGTAAATTTTCAAACAATGTATGTTGTGTGTGTGCGCGCGCGTGTGTGTTCTGCCTTAGGAGGCTCTGGATCAGGAACAACCACCAATTTAAACAAAATTGAAGTAAGAGACGTCCCGTTCTGAAGACTGATTGCACCCCATGAGAGAAAGTAAAACCTCCACACGTGGGAATTAAAGATGGTTTGTAGTAGAAAATAAGCAAAACAAGTTGAAACCCTGCAAGAGAACTGAACTACAACCTGAATTGAAGTTGTTTTGCAATCTTTTTTGTAACCAACCCAGAACTTATCTTTGTCTTAACACATTAGAGTGACCAGAAATTATTTTTTTAAGATAGCTAAAAACGGTAAAGGTGCATCAAAATGATTGAATCAGCAAGGGTGTCATTGAATCATAAATTGATAGGCGTCCAGATAGCAAGAATTAAGAATTGTCCTGTGAAGCAGCTGCAGGAGGACGCCACTTAGCTACCAAAGTTAGAAAGGGACAAACATTTTGCTGTGGTTAAACATTTGTACGGGAAATTTCTGATGCTTCTTTTCATTGGCAGATACCCTTGAAATACTGTAATATTGACATTGATACAGCAAAAATAAATAAAAAACCGTGGCCAAAGATAGGTAAGGTTCCTATGATGAGACGAAGCCTAAAACAAAACCTACCTTTTCTGGACTATTGTGACAATTACCAGAACTGAAAAAAGGTTTCTAACTTGCCCCTCTTATTGAGCACACGTTGTGACCCCATCCTTTAATCTCTTCATTTTCTATGTGGGGAGGCTGTTTCCTCACTTTTCAAGCACACAGCACCATTTGCCATGAACCATGCTTCTTCAAGGCATTTCTTGAAGTCAGGCTATCAAGCTCACAACTGACCTTAAGATCACGAATTCTCGTCATGTGCAGAAAACAAAATGCACAAATCAGTACCACCAGCAGACAGAGCCTTCTAATCTCCTGCATCCTCTACTGCCGTCCCTGTCATTATGTGACACTGTAGCGCATAGGGGAAAGGCTGCAGATTAAGCTTAAGCTCATTGGCCTCCCTCCAGACGGCTGCATGGCATCCCTTCCTTTGCCTCTATTGCACCCTGCTGCTCCGGCTTTTCTGGTGGAAGTAAACATCTGTCTGGTTAAAGCTTTAAGATTCTGTCAGGACAAACCTGTGTGACCTCGAATGTGCATCTTCAAAAATCGGTCTGAAGCCCAGCAGCCATGCTTTGCTCTGTAGCAGTTACAGGGGGATGGACTCCCACCTCTACTGAATCCTTTAACAGTGGGTTGTGATGGTGGAAAGCACCGCTTAAAGCTTCCCAGCTGGCATCCAACAGTTAGCTGTTGCCCTCTTGTCTTGTGTGTTTCTCTGAAAAGAAAACTACGGTGGCCAACAGCCACTGCCCTGCAACTTAAAAAAAATCACATGCAAATAGACAAAATAGGCAAATTAAGAGAACTACTTTATTAATTTGACAACACAAGTGCAGCATTCAGCAAACGCACTGCAAATACACACAACACAATCAAATACACACTGCAAATAAAGAAGCGATGCAAAAAGAAAAGCAGACAAACCCCGAAAATAAAAGCAAAAAAAAAAAGAAAACGGCATCCAGATTAAATGGAAGTTCTCCTGACCTATAGAGGGAGCGCTGAGTGGAACAGCTCGATTTTCGATCACTCAGGGAGAGCGAGCGAGAGAGAGCGAGAGCGAGCCGTGACATATTCAATCTAAGTGTAAAATATTATGCAACTGCTTTGAAATCATAGACTGTAAATATTAAGTCTATGTTTGAGATGCGTTTTCTCTCGTTGGTGGGTGTGTCTCGTGCAACGTTGACGTTTGTTTACGTCATTTTACATGAGAGGGTTCAATTTTGAGGTCCGAAAGGCACATTACTGAAGTATAGGCCTCCTCAAGTGTAATATTGTTATTATACAACAACAGAATACCAACAAAATGAGTTATTCATGACTGTATTCATATTGTGGAGCAATTTGCTCTTAAAAAAAGAAATCTTTGCAAACTAGACCAGCTAAACTAGCTTAGTAGAGACTGTGGGATTTATCAAACTGAATAAATCCCCCCTGCACATATAAACACAAAACTGCTAACTCCATTTTGTTGTTAGACATCTGATGAAAAAGTTATTGTATTCATTAGCATGATTGTCGTACTGTTTAGTTAAAAAATATCCAAAACACCAAAGTACAAAGACATAGCGGACCAGGCGCAAGCTTTTATTTTGAAAAGTCAAAGCTCGGGGACGGCACCAGCCAAAGGACATGAGAGCATAGACCGTATATTATTATTTTTTATAGTAATTTAATACACAGTCTATGGATGGGTGGGTTGAGACGGGAGGTCTCTCTCTCTCTCTCGCTCTCTCTCTCTCTCTCTCTCTCTCTCTCCTTCCCCCCCCCGCGGTGTCGAAGATCAGGCTGTTCCACTCAGCGCTCCCTCTCGAGGCCTGGAGAACTTCTGATGTGAAATCTGGATCCAGCGGGGGTTTTTTGCATTTGTTTTCGGGGTTTGTGTGCTTTTCTTTTTGTAGAATGTGTGTGTATTTGGTTGCGTTGTGTGTATTTGCAGCATGTTTGCTAAATGCTGCGCATGTGTTGTCAAATTAATGGAGCTGTTTTTTTTAATTTACTTGTGTTTTCTTTCTGTCGGCCTCAGTAGAAAATCAACAACAATGTCAAAATATGTTATCTAGAGTGATTGTTAATGGAATTTCACCTTTGGGAAAACTCAAAACTTATAATTAGAACATGAAAACATAATCTTTCAAAGTCTTTCTACATTTGAACGTATACTTCTGTTTTAATGTGTGAACTTTTGCTATGTGATTTTACTCATTTCAAAAGAGGCTCAGCATGAGACTCTTCACAACTAAGGTTTGTCATTAAAATTCAAAATGCTTTCAGTTTTTGGAGCTGTTCATCGCATTTTACATAAACAATGTTTCTGAGCTGAATTTCATTTACGATTAAATCTTTGGTGCTCATGCACTCTATAGCACTTAATTGTTGATTGCCTGAATATATTCTAATCTTTTCAGCAAATCAATCCAGTAGGGGGAAAAAGATCAAAGACCAAAAAGGCAGGTCAAAACACAGAATGCTGGAGAGCTAGGTTAACACAATGACAACGTGACAAAGGAGCGAGGGAATGGACCGGTACATCTACTGAGGGGCTGATTATCTGAAGAGGAGCAGGTGAGCGGGGGGGGGGGCAGGCCAGGCCAGGCCAGGTGAGGCCAGGTGAATGGAATCAGCAGGTAATGCAGCAGTGGCAGAGTCTGAAATGACATGTGGATAAATATAAATATAAACTCTACTTGTGCTACACTGGGAAATTAAAGAACACAATAGAACGTCACACACATGGGCCATTTAAGTGACAATTTAATCGCGGCATGACACTTTAAATCACTGGGTCGCTTTTTCTGGTCTGAATAGGCCGTTATTGTGGCAAAAACAGGAAATTGACAATAAAAAAACTAAAGCTGTTCTGACTGTTGTGATAAATCTGATGTGGCCAGAGCACTCATGCAAAAATATATTTTTCAGTTACTTACAATGCATTGAATTTCTTAAAAAAATGTAAGCAAGCAATTATATTAGGCTAACCCTGCAAATAAAACTCCTGCACACTGTCTTACTTGCAAAAGGTTTGATAACAGCCAATGTTTCGGTACTAGACCATCTACAGGCAAAATGCAAAAATGTTTCCTATTGTCAAAATGTATATATTTTTTTGCAAGTTAACAGTGTGCGGGAGTTTTTTTGCAACTTTTGACCTGTCGTCTCCCTCTGACGCACCTGGCTCGCGTTGTAGATGTGCAAAATCTTTTCCTGTAGCTATAGGGGAAACCCTGAAAGAAAAGACCAAATAAAACATAAAAATCAAAAGAGAGCAAATGCAGCAAAATGTCAACTATTTTAAAATGCTGACTGCTTATTTTCAGGTCAAGAGAAATGCATGGTACAGTGTGTGTAAAAGAAAAGGGCCGAAGGGAATGGTGGAAAGGGCTCTCTTCAGCTTTCCATAGAGGGCAACGACTGAGGATTTTTTTTTTTTTTGTGGACATTTCCTTAACCTGCTTCTAACAGTTGAAAGCCAGTGTAGGCTGTATGAGGACAAGGCATTTCACATGCCTGAGGTGCTCCATTACTTACAGTGGATTTAGGACCAACAGTGACATAGAAATATTTGCCTGGTTGGAGAAAAAAAAAAAAAAGTGAGTTAAAGTTGCAAAACATTGAGAAACAACCTCAGAGTGTAATAAACCCATGTATTTTCCAGTCGAGAGTTGACAGCCCCCACACCGCCATCACACTGCGATAAAGGTCACTAAGAATCAGACACTGCATACTTACCAAGCCATCTGACCTGGCCAATCAAGCGCCAGCCACAGGCTTTTACACACAGAGTGAGTTGAGGTGGGCTGTGTGCAATCAGCTGAAAGAGGCTGACCCCTCAGCTATGTCAGACCTTTTTTTTTAACCTTTCAGATAAGGTGTGCCTTTGCAGAGGAAAAGCTGGTACCCTGCCAAAGCATAGCAACTTGCAGTATTTTGATACGATGCTGCTCGTAGCATTTCAGTGCATCTTGTAATACTTCATGATAAATATACACACATTGGTTATGTTTTTATTGTGCAAAAATGGGTGTATGTTGATGGTATATCTTACCATAATTTGTTAAATTTTAAGAATTATGGCTACTTCATAAACTTCTCCTTTTCACTAAAGATGGTATGTTCTAAAATGATCTTATTTCTAGAGCTGCACAAATTAATCTAATGAATGAATCCTCTAAAATTTTCAGTCATTAGTCCAGCGTCTTCTTAAACATGAATTATTTTCCTGTTTCTTCACTCCTCTATGACAGTTAACAGAATATATCTTTAGTTGTGGAAAAAGTAAGACATTTAAGGATTTTTTTTAGCATTATCTGACATTTTATAGACCAAAATAAATAATCGTAGTTGCAGACATACTGATTTCACTTGCAGTATCCGTTAGTAGTTGCAACAGGGCCATGACCAATGTGTCACCAAACTGACAGTTACCTGGCTACAGGTTTGAACGTGTAAAGAATAAGCAATGGTGATTTCTTGACAATTGTGTTGACGTTACCCCAGAGGGTGTGTGATCATTGGAGGAGAAAAGTAAAAGATAGCAAGACCTCATGTCCTGGAACCTGCTGTGTGCTGGACTGTGAGCGGGCCTGTCATGTTCCTCCAACTCTGTGATGGCATGATGTGTGCATGTGAAGTGACAGCGGGCTGAAGCGAACAGATCTCCCATCTCTGTGACACTGACTGTACTCCTTCGCTCAGGGTATTTGGTTCACTCAGAAACAAGTCGGCTGCATTCGTCAAGTTTACTTCCAGAGTGTATTTGCATGACAGCATCATCTCCCAAAAGTTTATAAAATAAACACCAACTCTGGAATGTAGGCTATGTGGCCGCTGTTATGCGCCTGTGTCTGTATCAGTATTACGGCTTACTTTGTGCCTCAGTTGGAGGAGATAGACAGTTGCGGGAACGTCATTGGTAATACAGTGATAGGGCCAATTTTAGTTTTAGTGCAACATCTTTCTGTTTGAAACAGGGCCCCATTTCCCAAAAGCATCTTAAAGGGGAGCCCCGGCAATTTAACACATCAAAGTCTGTTTAGAGGAGTATTACTACATTGGGAGCTCCACAGGGGGCTGCCTAAAACTTGATAAACTGCCTCAAGTGATGTTATTTGAGCGTCGGTTGGGGTTGAAGACTTCAAGTTTGAAAATGAAAAAAAAAATCTGGGGGAATAGAGGGGGAGAATAGAGAGCTTACCAGACTTCTGTAGCCCGCTGCACATCTCTGCTTAAGGCCAGCAGCTCGAGGCTTATCTCTAGTTCAGCTGCACTGATTTAAATACTGTTTTTTAAAGGAAGAGAGGATGTCAGCCCATAGTGGACCCAATAGTATCTTAGCAACAGGTTCAAAAGCAGTGCTTCATTGCCCTTTCTGGTAGAAAGTTTCAAGTCTCTTGCACCTCGGTCCACACCTAATGTTGTAATTGGGTGTGGTCAGAAGTGTGCTCTGTTGCAGCTTTAACCACACCCAACATTGATGTCAATGTATACCGACACACCCTGAAGTACACTCCTACATCTTTCTTAATCTGCAAGTATGAAGCTGCTCTTTAAGATTCTTTTGGGAACTGTTTTTACATACAATTTTGTATCTGTTTTATGTTTTGTTATTTGCTTCATTTTTGAATGATTAAATGGTGCTGGGTTTGTTTCCTGATTGCAGGAATAAAGGGTTCTGGATTCAGTACACCTAAGATTAATGTATCAAGCTATGCCTAGTGTGGCCTTAACAGGCTCATGAGTGCTGTAGAATATCAAATTTAGTCATACCAAACTGATGGCGTTCAGGTGCGGATCTGCAGCAACACAAAAAAACAAAAGTGCACTTCACTGCCCTTTACTTCCGGTGCTTTGGATACTGTACAATCAATGTGAGACACCAGTGTTTTTATTTGGAACTTCTCAGGTTCTCTAACTACAGGGGATGGCAATTGGACAGTGGGATCACAGATCACAATGTGTCTCATATTGTGGTCTGTGTTTCATGTGGAAGCTCGTTGTGGACCGTGTTGCTATTTTGAGTCACCCCCGTCATGGCTAACCACAGGCTGTCAAAGCCTGCTGAATGTGATTTTGCTTCCTCTCATTGGACTCGGTGATTGCAGTCCTGCAGGGGGTGAAACATCCAGATTACACTCATTACTGTGAGTTTGTTTAGTGATGTAACGTCTTTAACTTGTCAGTTACAGTCCAGTACAATAGAATTGCATTTATTTACATTGGGACATCTTGCTATCAATAGAATGCATTTTTACCAGGCATAATTTTTCCAGGAAAATAACGAAAGTAACACAAGGAGTTGAGAAGACAGTGAGGTAGCTTAAATACACTAAAGAAATACAATCTGCCTCATTCATTAGACATTAAAACAAAGCTGTCTCTCTAACAGCCAGAGCTGGATTCTCTGTAAAAACCACAGAGCTTGTAAAACCCTGCAACGGGCGCAGAAACAACTGCAGAATGAACCGAAGAGACACGTTTATTTTACCATCAATGTTTTCAGGGTAAATCAACAGCTAGCACCAAAAGACAGGGTGCCGTTGTAACTGACATTGTTACCATGACACGTGGAAACAGTACAGATGAACTCAATTCAATTCAATTTTATTTATAGTGTCAATTCATAACAAGAGTAATCTCAAGACACTATACAGATAGACCACACTCCAGAATTTACAAGGACCCAACAGTTCTAGTAGTTTCCTCCAGAGCAAGCAACAGTGCGACAGTGGCGAGGAAAAACTTCCTTTTAGGCAGAAACCTCGGACAGACCCAGGTTCTTGGTAGGCGGTGTCTGACGGGCCGGTTGGGGTTAGAATGAAGAGTGGCAATAACAAAAATAGAAAAAATTAGTAGTTTGTAGCAGTTCTTTGAATGTGAATTCCAATGAGCATGATCAGCTTGCTGAAGGGGATTTTGCTTGCATTTTATTTAGACTTTACCTTTGCAACCTTCTGCACAGTAATATTCTGTAGTTTTGAGAATTACCAACATTGCCCTCACTGGTAAACAACTACTGTTTCTTCTCTGTGAATTGTCTATGCTATGAACTTAAAATCCTTTATTAAAGGTCTTCTTCATGAAATATCAAATCCTTTTGATCTATTTTTGCTTAGCTTTTTTTATCTGGTTGTTGTGTCAATATAATCCTTGTGGTAAGGAACTTTTCCAGCGCAATTACATGAATTGTGGAGGGGCAACAGATTTTTTAAACAATGACTGAAATGGCTCAGGAAAGGGAAGTTCGGAGTCCCCTGCTGGAGCTGCTAACCCCGGCGACCCAATACCGGATAAGTGGATGAAGATGGATGGATGGACTGAAATGACAGAGGTGTGGATCGTTGCATCAGTCACTTTAAGCCTAAAATGTAATAAACTTTGGGATTGCGGGAATTCTTGTTGGATTTGATATGTGTATATATTGTTCCCGTGCTTCAATAGGGTATTGGTACTGTCACAGTTGAAATATATCATTTTTGACTGGTTGCCAAGCTTCAGAAAGGTGGGTCTTACAAAATAGGAGCCAGTCTGAGGGGAGACAGACAAGACTGGCGCGCTGCAGATGATAGCAAGAAACAAGTTTTTGTTGAAACTGTGATGAACAATGAATGCTAACCCTTGTCCCTGAATTCTTTTTTTTTTTCTTTCTGTGTCTATTTGTTAACCATAAACAAACTAAAACCAACAGTGAGCTCTGTGTAATGTAGCTTTGTAGTCAAGTCACCAAATGTTGAGTCCAAGTCTGAGTCCCCAAAGAACAGTTGGATCATCATCCAACTTCTGAGTCCTATTTAACTAATGCTCAAGTCCAAGTCATTAATGCACAAGTCCAAGTCGAGTCACAAGTCCAGAGATAGCAACTTGAGTCCGCCTTCGCAGCTGAATTCCCTAGTCCTTAAATCAAAGCATTTGGCCAGTACCACCTCTTTTGTTATAGTACCCACTTATTCAGCACTGTGCTTAACCTTCCACATTACACTAAGTTAAGACAATATCATAAATATTGCTTAAAAGAGCATTCAAGGATTTAGTATCACACAAGAAAGTTTAAAAGAATGCTCAGAATCCGTGAGGATAAGATATTCACATTTTAGTATTAAACAGGTCCAAAAACATTGGATCGTACATCTGCCATAATGCTACTTCATTACAACATTAATGATAATGTTGTATGGTTGTTTTCTCAGACTTCTGCTCCTTCAGAAGCAGACGATTAGAAGGCACCTTCAATGTTACATTATATAGTGTTACCTTGACACTGTAACGGAGTATAACTGCCCATTATAGTTATCTTATGTTAAAGTGTAAAATCCAAGTTCCCCTTTAAACGCAACTTACAATGCAGTATAATTCAGGCAAACAAGACATCACAACTCCCATCTTTAGATGTTTATTTCTGATATCATCATCAAAATTTTTACAAAACATTTTCTGACAATAATATACTCAAAGAAGAGCCATATTTTTGCGCTTGGACCAGGTCGCCACAAAAATGCTTTAGGTCTGAATACAGTAAAAAGAACAAAAATCCAAATAAGAAAAAAAGAATAACTCAACAACAAACCAACTACCAAAAAAACAAACAATGCAGCGCAATATTTACACCCTACACAAATCAATGCTCTCCGCAGGAAATGAATGAGAAGGAGACAGCGGGGATCCTCTGGTTTATATGGAAAGCATTAAAGTGGCGGCAACAAAAGAAACACAAAGACTAATTCTGATATTGCTTTCTATCATTTTTTCTCGGCATTCTCTCACTGCACTCTCAAGTCAACTGCATGAGTAGAATGCGGCCCGTTTAAATAAAAACCTTCCCTTCTTCGGTGCTCACATTAAATCCAATTAGGGGCACAAACGGGCTTTGTCAGACAAACGAAAAAGTGTGTTTCCCTGACAGAGGTTAATGATCATGCCCTCACTTTCTGTGTCCCCTTTGACATGAGCAATGGCAGAAAAACAGAGTCAGGACAATGCGTGTCAGAGTTTAAAGACTGCTTGCTAATGTGACACAGCATGGAACAATAACAATCAATGGGGACCGGGCTGGCCTGAACATCAGTAATGATGACATGGGTTTAGAGGAGGTGGAGGAGTAGGTGCTGCTATAGATGCACACGAACACACACGCTATCTGGGTACATGCGGGGGTAGCTAACTCACTAGCGATGCTTCCAGTCTCTCTTTCTGCTTTTTTTCGCATGACAAAGTTATTTCTTCTTAACACTTTGCAGTCTGCGCACACACTAACAAAATAGAGATACTCAAATTAGGAGTCTAGAATTGGCAGATGGGGAGCATTAGCTAGTTTCTTTTTGTTTTTGTTTTTTCTGCTTAGCCCCGTTATTCATGTGTATACGTACTGACTGTCTGGAGTCATGACTGTCTGGGTATGCCCCGGCGCTGCCTGTGGGTAAGACACAGATGTATGGCGGAGGAAGAAAAAGCTGCAACTCCACGTCTGGCTTTGAAATTCATTTTTTAAAATGTATTTATCAGGTAATGGATTAGGACCTACTGAAGCGTCGCAGATGGCCTTGGGTGAGCTGAAAAGGATGGGAGCGTCAAAAGCTGAAGTACTTTATTGTCATTTATCAAGGCATGTGCGTTGCCTGTTTGTATTTTTTTTTTTTGTGCATGTGTGTTTATGTGTGATTGTTCTGCAGATTATAAATATCTCAACCAAATCTGGTGTTTAAAACATGTGACTTTGTTTATCTTTGTATGTGAGCATGCGTTATACATACAGTTAAAAGATGTACGCATTTATCTGAGCTCTGCTGAGGCTGATTGCGTCTTGCAGTGGAAAAAAAAGCTTCCTGCGACATTAAGAAACATGAGAAAGCTTTCATTGTAACAGTAACAATGTCCTTGCACTTAACCATTTTTCTCTCTACATCCTCCCTATTGTAGAGCATCTCTGGCTGCCCCCTCATGCTCCTCTGCTTTCCCTCTCCCCTTTGGAGATTTGCATTACCTTTTCCTCTGTGCATTAACGCAGAAATATAGAACTTTTCACTGCAATTCTTCAGACCTTTATTCACCACCACCACCACCGCCCCCTGAAGCAAAAAAAAAGAGAGGAATGTTCCCAGTGGGGACTTAAACCCAAACTCAAAGAGTGAAAAAGAAGTGTGGGGCGGGGGGGAGCTCGGGGTGTACAAAACCATAAACAAACACTGCAGAAGAGGAAAGTAAAGCCTGTTGGCATAGCGGGGCGGGCGCAGACAGTCCTGGAGTTCAGCTCAAACATGCATCATTAGCATGCAGTGCCTGTGCTTCCAGCTCTCTGATGGCAAAAAGAAACGGACAAAAGACTAAATAATTACTGGCAGCAGGATTCCAACATTCCGCTGAACATATCCGATTTTATCAGGGAGGTAGTCATGATTAATCAATCGCTTATTAGTAGTTGATTTAATTGTGAACAGACAAAGATTCCAATAGCATTTTTTAATTACACACGAAGGGCAAAGTAGCTTTGATCAGTGTGTTTACACTGAATTGAACCATTATCGCTGTAGTAATTACTACGTGTGGGGTCTTGGGCTCTATCTCGTGAGACTATTAAAAGGGAAAGCCTGTCCCTGGAGTGAGTGCCCAGCACAGGCCTCTTCCTCTGTTTAACAGACTATAGAGTGCTTGGGAGTTCTACTTCAGGTGAGACAGGGGGCAGGGATTACTTTGTAAAACAGTGAAGATGTCCATGACACGTGCTGCTGGTTGTAGGGCACTCCAGACAGGAAATATCTCTCTGGTTCAGCGCTCCTCCCTAACTGGGCATAGTTTCCCAAAATATCAGCATGCGGACAGAAATAGAACATCATTAAACAGGTTAACCCGAGTCACCCAGAGGCAGACATGGAATTCAGGCCAAGGAGTTAGCAGGGGTGATATAGAGCAAGGCAAGACAATACATGGATAAAATTGAGAGAGCTCCCATTATAAAGACATTGGCACAGCTGCTATTACAAAGTAAACTCCACCAGCACTATTAAGCAACTGTACTCAGCGAATCAACTGCTTTTAATGCAATGTTCTGTACACGAAGGGGGACTGAACCCTTCTTAGTCGTGAAACCATGAAGACTTTTGGGTCACTTATTGTTTTAGGGCTGGTTTTTGGTAAAACATTTAACAAAATAATGGCACATCAAAAAGAACTTCCCAAGTTAAACTCTTGGTATAAAGAATAGCACACTTCTTCTCCCCGAGTAGACCTTGAAATGGCAGATCGTTTTGGGTTTCTTAAACATGAGGAGTAGACCGGGATGTACCGAACAACACATGGAACGGCCACCTCCTGCAAGATGAAACACGTCTGAAGTCAGAACAGAAAATGTGGCTCTCTATGAGGTTTGACACTTGAACTTATATCATAACAACAAGGCTCCCAATCTTCCAGTGATTCAGTAAAATGATTGGATTTGTGAAATTACCTCGGTAACATAATGTGTGTGTTAATGGTAGAATAGTGGCGGGAGCAGATAAAAAAATATTTATCATTGAAACAACAGGAGCGTTACAGTGGGAGCCTCTTCACCGAGTTATCTTGGTGACAGATTCCCACTGGAGAGTGATAAGGCTCCTCTTCTGTTCACAAGCAGTTTGTGTTTCAGAAGAAGTGAAGTTCACACTTCCCCCCCCCCCCATCTTTAAAGATTCACTATTTACACGATAAATAAGTTCTATTTGATTTTTGTCCTTTGATTAGTCTTATAGAATTTCTTGACATCATCTTTGAACGCCTCAAAAACTGTCTTTTATGTTCCAAGCCGAAAAGACAAAATAACGAAAAGAAAGAAAAGAAAAAAAAAATCTCAATTTGTTCATTTATCTTGAAGATACACACACATTCCAGGGACATTTTTTTGGCCCCTCGAAATTTCATCTGCAGACCAATCAGTTGCGCAGGGGGGAGACCGAGCACAGTTCCCACAACTCCCGCGAGTATGACCACTGACATGTAGAAAACGGCCCCAGGTGTACTGCTTGGATTAAGCTGGATATACTGTATTTGACAGTGCATCACAGCCATATCTGAAGTCATCATCAGCTCCACAAGTCAGTGAGAAAGAGTGCTCAACACGCCGGCCAAAGGGATACCAAATGCAATAAAGTCCAGCACTGCAGGCACGCTTTTTCTGGAGAAAAAAAAATAAGATGTCAGACAATATTCCCAGTAAAGTCCATGGGTTCATACGCAGGTTAAAGAGCAGTCAAGGTGCTGGTTC
>NC_045748.1:3606382-3610291 GCF_008692095.1 Etheostoma spectabile | reverse complement strand
CCCACTCGCCACGGTGGTTCTCTGTGGTGGAGGGGAGATGGGAGTTTAGCCAAACCCAGCAAGTCGGTGCTCTCCAAATTGTCCAGTGTGATCAAAGTCAAACATTGACTCAACAATGTTTTAAATGACTGTTTGGGGCAGTGAGAGTGGTTTGACCTTTAGTAAAGTGGACCTTTTCTGTAAGAATATGTACAATACTTTGCATTCAAATGTACTTATTTCACCACATAAATTCTCCATGATTACCTCTTTAAAGCATAGTGAATCATTCAGCTGGGATATAATCATATACATAGATCTGTCATTCTGTTGTGAAAAGGGCCTCTGTATGTGTAAGGAGTTAATGGAACATGCCATCATATCTTTTCTAAAGTTTGTGTGGTTGTTGCTATGCATAGCGTCACCGAGATCATGAATGATGGCAATTAAATTGATGTTGGGAGTACCAGGTAATCATTATGATAGATATATCTTTGAAATTAAATTAAATTTTCACTTCCTCACTTTGTATATATCGCAGGGTTACTTTGCTAATCAGAAAAGACAAGCCCACACAAAGGGGATTTATTTGTAATTGTGAATGTGAGCTGACAGAGGCCAATTTAGTACACCAGCGGGCATTTTAAGAATGCCCTCAGCTAAATTAGCTTATGTGCATAAAAGGAAAAATACAAGTAAACTCTTTGGTTTGACATGCACATTAATGGACACATTAAGTCCCAAAACTAAACAAAAATCAACAGAAAGTAAGACAAAGATAACTTCTATGCAATTGTCTTGAAAGAATGACTCATCTATGTGAAATAATGATATGGATTTGCCTTTGTTAACAACTACTGACTACATATTGTAATACTAATCACAGTAAGAAGCCACTTGCTCTTTTACATGATACCCAGCTCCATCTTTTTTGTGTTTTATGTTACTGCTCTCACTTTTTGTAATCGAGAACTCGTGTTTATTGCACTTTCCCTTTCACTCCTGACTCAGTGCACGTGGACGGCTGTGAACCTGTGCCCCATGATGGGCTATGGCAAAAAAAAAAAAAAAAAAGATTTGGAAACAAGGTAATTCTTTTTGTCATATGCTGGAGATTCTCCTATGATTCAGTAGAAACGAGTTTTATATGAGGTGCTTTGGAAAAAAAAAGGAAATGAAAATGATTTCCAAGGATGTCTCCTCTTTAGTGTATATTAGTGAGACTGTGTGTTTCAGATGCCATATCCCCCCAGGCAGAATTAGAAAAATGTTGTTCTTTAGTTCACATACATGTTCTGAAAACAAGGCCCCACTGAATAACCAGCACACCTGCCCCTTCGTTACAAAGTCACGGTGAATTAGAGACCCTTGCCCCACTCTCACAACCAGATTCGGCTCGCTAGCGTCCGAATTTGAGTGTGCCGGTGCGTTCGGCGGGAGGAAAAGGACCGCTGCTGGGACCTTCAGTCGGTGGTCTGAGGGGGGGTGGAGGAGAGCGAGGCCCTGGCGCAGGGGCACCCATGATGGTGGCAGAGGGCACGGCCGGTAGCGCCACTGTCTGTATAGTGCCCCTATCACACGGGCCAAGGTCCTCCAGGCCCTCCATGCGCTGCGGGGGTCCCTCGTAGCCCATGTTGAGCCGCAGGGGTTGATGGGCCTGGCAGTAGTCTACAATAGGCTGCTCATAGCGGTAGAAGGTCAGCGCACCCAACTGGTGGGGGACCTGTTCAGATGGACAGAGAGCAGAGGGGATAAAAGAGACAGGAGGAGAATGGGATGGAGAGGATGAAGTTGGGGTATTGGACAAGAGAGAAGGAAAAACAGGAAGGAGAAGAGGAAAAAAAAGGGGACAGGGAGAAAACGAAAAAACATTAGCCATACAAATTATCAGTAAACTGTCCTTCAGGTCAAAAACAGATTGTTTGAAAAGATTTATTTGTGTCCTCAAAGACCCAAAAAGTCCTCTATTCCTTCTAGAGTGACTGTAATCATTATATACCAGAGGGTGTCGTGGAGAGATTTTTACTCCAATTTCTGAAAAGTTGATTGTTTTTAAACTTGCTATTCATTTCTCATTTTTGATATTTAAAAGGAAACATTCAAGCCAGTGACAAAAAAAAGAGAAGCTTTTCTGCTTTGTGTAGCTCTCAAAGTTGTCTCACAATGACAGGCTATTGAAAAGCTAATATGCAACGTCTTGCCAGAAACAATGCCCAATAATAATCCAGAAATACATAACAAATGTTCCCAATCAAAAAACTCTTCAGTTTCTTTCAGGACCAATTCTTGTAGAGTGTAGTTCCAGTTGCTATCTTGGTGAATCAAACGTTTCAAATAAAAAAATGATTAATGACTGGATTGCTGCTCAAAACTAACAAGCCCCGGCCATACCACAGCCACAGCTGTTTGCTTTTCAAATTAATATCACAAACTGATGTTTTATTTTCCAAAAGCAGTCAATTTGTCACACAACATTTCATTGTGCCTGTGTAACTGCGGCCCAGTTAGTCTGGCAGTTAACTGCTGGCCTTCTAAAATCATCCTCACATGGTGACCACCTGAGTCTGCAGCTTCCCAAAACCCATGTGCAGCAAAGACCCTCCAAATTTTTTTTCTGCAAAGCATCCGTGACGACCACTTTTTACAGATTTGAGAAGCATTTCACTCTACCCATGGCTTGTACTGTAAAACTCATTGTGAAGGAAATGGAAGATGTCCATTTGAATGTTCAGATTTGCACGTATGAATGACACAAACTCTGCACACGTCCACGACCTCTTTTGTGTTTAATCGTTGGAGCAAACAAGCAAACAAGCCACGCTCTCTCTCTCTCTCTCTCCAATGTCACTTGTGTCACAGCCAGTAGCACTCGTCACATCTGGCTCTGCGTCTGGTCTTGTGCTCCCTGTCCAAACCTTAACACAGTGCCAAACGAACAGATGAGACTCTTGTGACACTCTGTCTCTCTGACCTAAAATCACACACTTATTCACCTCAAAAAAGGAGGGCAATTAAGAGATTTCTAACACGCCGTGTCAACAGCAGAGTAAGATGGCGGCTGACCTGGATGAAACACCGCAGCCTGGCAGAGCGACAGATCATCAGGTACACATAGGCGACAAGAAACACAAAACAACAAGAACAACAAGGAGTAGCAGATATGACACGAACAAGGGGGGGAATGAATAATGCAACCCCTGACTCTTGAGGAGGCGTTGGAAGCAGAGCAAATGTCACAACTGCACCAATGCACTTCCATGACATTTCATTTTTAACCTTAACCAGTGACTTGATCTTGAAGAAAAGAAAAAAAAGTTATTTGCAAGAAAACTACACTTCCCATGTGCAAAAATGCTACTTATTATGGTTGGTATCTAGCCATGTAGATAATTTGGTTTTAAGCACCAAGATTTTGAGATATCTATAAGGTTGGTATTACAGTCCGACTGATAAAGGATTTTTAAGGCCGATACAGATACGAATATTTGGTTATTTAAAAATCTGATATGCCAATATATCGGTCAATGTATATATTTTTTTTTAAATCCAGAAACGTGTGACAAAACATAAACAGCTTTCCCTAACATTAGTTATTTGTAGTTCTCACTAGAATAATAATTGATAATTGTTTTATTGTCACAATAGAACAGAGGAACATCAACATATATTCAAGTTCTGATAAATAAAATATATAAAAATATAAACTTAAGATATGAAACTTAAAGTACTTTGAACAAAAACACAAAAAAAAACATCAGTGTTGCCAACAGGGACGTTGTAGAGTACCCTCTGGTGGACAAACTATGCCACGCCAATGCTAATAATATGGTTGATCATTTTATTTTTTAAATATTCATTTATCAGAATAATTTATTTGTCATTGTAAATGATTCTGATGTGTATATATATATATATATATATATATATATA
>NC_045748.1:3595246-3606372 GCF_008692095.1 Etheostoma spectabile | reverse complement strand
TATATATATATATATATATATATATATATTTATTATCTGCCATTATAAATACCGATACTGATAGATTGGGAAATGCCTAATATCGGCCAATAATATCAGTTGGTTGGTCTAGTTGGTACAATCACTCACATCCTACCAGACTCAATGGTCCCGTTAACCTGATTAACAGAAAGACATTGGTTTGAGCTGCTTTCATTACAGAAATAAACCCTAAAAATAATGTTTGGTATCAGAAATTCCAGATGCAGGGATTTTAATTTGGGATTAGGGATTTTTTTTAATTTGGAGGACTAAGTGGACGGAAACACAATGCAAACAGGAAACAACTGAACTGATGCCCTAACTGTGATCTCAAATAAACTCTAAGAGAAGCTCCCAGGGAAGCAAAGCAGGAGGAGTCGAGTCAAGTGGATTTAGAAATAAGTGTCATTGAAATATGCAACCCAAAAAAATATGTCACTAATGTCCTTGAACATTTATTACACTTATCAAAGAATGGTATTCTGAGTCAAGAAATTCTAGTTTAGGGGAACATAAGAGAATTCAGGACAGAATTCTTTAAAAGAGGGCCGACTGTGTCAATTAAATGCAGATATATGCTGGCTGGGAAGGGAAAAAAGTGTGTGTTTGTGAGTGAGAGTGTCTGTGTGTGTGTGTGTGTGTGTGTGTGTGTGTGTGTGTGTGTGTGTGTGTGTGTGTGTGTGTGTGAGAGAGAGAGAGAGAGAAAGCAGAGGTTTCAAAATCAAATGGAAACAGAATAACGCAACTTGAATGTTTAGATATTATCCTGAACCACAGGGCTAAGATAAAGCCAGTTCTGTTTTCAAAAAGAAAAAATGTGTTATTTGTAGCCTCGAGCTTTATTGTAACACGCTTCCATGATGCAGTAAGAGCATTACAAATCAGCAAAGTTGTAGTCATGTATTTCATATCAAACGGCGGCTGAGAGCATGTTTGTCTGGTCTGGAGATGATGTAGGAAGCAGGAGTTAAATTTCCACCTTTCATTCCTTGCACCTCCAGAGCCGGCACCTTTTTTCTTTACAGTGCCTCCATCACCCTTAGAATGGACTCCATTAAGCGCGGCTGGCTCATTACATTATAGGCACTCAGTGGATTACTCCTCTCATTCCACTTTCAGCTCACCAACCCTGACACCGCCACCACCACACCACCACCTACGCTGCCACCACCTCATCTCCAGTCTACCTCAGGTCGGCACAGCTCCCTGCCCTGGTCCAATGAATTAATTAACCAATATTAAGTCCTAACCATTTCAGTAGATTCAATCAAATTTTCAGGGCACAAATCTGGCCTCGTACAGAGTGTGTGTGTGTAAGTGTGTGTGTGTGTGTGTGTGTCACATAATTGTATGAGGAAAGGAGATCGGACAGAATGAGACAGAGAGGAAATGCTACACATACAACAAGATAAGAGTTTGTATACCACTTTGACATTGCACGTATATTTGTTTAACATTCAGTGCAGATCTAAAAAAAAAAAAAATACATGCAATATAAAAAGATGCATACATATCACACAGCCTGACTTGCCTTGTTGGACAAAGACCACTGACGCAGAACACTCTTTTATGTCCGATTCCATGAACAAAAGGTTCTATTGATATTCAACGGCCATCAATGTAGTTGCAAGGTACAGCTAGCTCATCAGGAATGCTATCAGCCTCTCTTTGTGCCTCTCAGCATTAGGAAATGATTATTTCCTCACATTGAATTGTCTGCTGATGGTAGAGACAGCCAAATATGTAAATGAATATCATCTGACTAACAAAAAAACATTTTCATTTATTTTCCAAATGTTCTAAAAAAAAAAAAAAAAAAAAAAAAAGCATTCTGGGTGGGGATGAATGATGCCGGGGCTTATCTACCAAGCTGTGGAGACGTTTCTGAGGTTCTTTCAAAGTAAAAAAAAAAATCACAAGGCCAATCCTTCTTTCACTTTGTGATCTGTCCATTACAATTCTCTTATTATACCCATCTGTGCTCTTTTGGGCCTTTGTCCACCATTGACATTTTCTGCCCGCTAGATTAATGTTAAGTGTCTATCATATGAAAAAAGGGTGCATCTAAATTGTAATATTTCACATGTGAAAACAATGATTAATCGCTTCATTTCTGGCCTCTTTAAACTGTAAACATGTGCGCTGTGTAACTTTAGGCCAAATTGCATGCAGCAGCTGGTTTCAGCATACATGTGAGAAGAGAAATTGGTAATGTAGTTGGAGAAGTGACATGTCATGAATCTCACTAGCATTTCATATCATTCTGTTTTCACCACCCTTACACTGGATGGCAATGCATCGGAATTGATTTGAAGTTTACGGTGTTCGCAGTCAGGCATACCTTTGTTTGGACATGATTTATTTTTCTATTATTTCTATGTTTGTACTGATAAGCTCAGATGAGGCTGGCTCACGCATTAAATCTGTAGATTTCAAGCTTGTTTAGCACTGAGCGCATCATTTACATATTCCGCTCTGAATGGAGGGACCAACAATGTTGCCACTATGTGGAAAAAATTATCTAACATAGCTTGACAAATTGGTTCATCTTCCACTGGTTGTCATGTTTTACGGGACTACTTATTTTAAAGGTATCTTTACTTTGCAATATCCAACATTGCTTAAAGTCCCATGCATATCTTTGTTGGTAATGGAAAGAGCAGCCACAAGATGAACCACATAGCATAGTACAGTGGAAAAGAATAGCATTCAATCATGTCACATATGGACAGGGGCGGATTTAGTCATTTTTAGGCCTAATTCAAACACAGGCATGGGGCCCTACAAAACACGTGTTCACCCCCTATTCAGTCCTTAATTATCTGAGAAAGACGTACTTGTAACTTTTCTCCAGTCTTCACTAGAGCAACCTGGGCTGACACTGCCGGTGGGTAGCTCCTCTTCATCAGTGTTAGCATTGCTAGCGCAAGCACCGGCTTCATGCTGCTCTTTAGTAACGTTAATGTCAGTGTTGTCAGAAGCCGTCGTGAAGTTTTGCTAAAAACTTTCTGCTTTCTTCCCGCTTCTTCCTTTTTTCAGAACCACTTCGGTAGCTTCCCTTCATTTTCCAACCATCTTTAGCCTCCAGCTTACAGCATGCCGAGCCGTTTGTTTACACACGCAGATGCGCAGTAGGATAATGGAAAGGTCCAATGTAGTGGGGACTGGGGGGAATTTCTCATCATGAATTAAACAATCAAATAGCACTTTAGCTTATCAATGTTTAGAGATATAATTAATTGGGGAAAAGTTAGACAACAAATCGTAACCATAAGTTTATGAGGCGTTTTACGGGGCCCTTGGTAGCTTGGGGCCTGAGTTAATTGCAGACCTTTGACTAACGGTACGTCCGCTTCTGCATATGGAACAGGGAGCAGGAAGGCACAGCGGCGTGCATTTTTAGTTTTTAAGACAGAATCCGGCACAGGCAGTTATCCCCCTTCTAAGAAGAAGACATGTAAGAACCCAGCTATTGAGAAGAGTTTGAGTGCATGAAACCTTTTTACTTATTTTTGCTCATCTCTGGACACATGCTATGTAAAGCTTTCATCCCAAGTGTGTCAAAAGCAAACGGGTCAAAGTTGAAATTGTCTGTACTTTGGATGCAATCTGAGCGGAGAGCAATGCTCAACATGGCTCTACAACTGAGATTTGGCATCGCCATAGGACAGCAATTGCTCACACACAAAGGGATTATGTTTCCGATCATGTGTGTCCTGTGTGAGAGCCTTAGTTGCTGCAGGTGACAACCAACATGCTATGTGACATACTGCAGCTCCTACCTGTCAGAAGATATTTGCATTAAGAAAAAAAAAAACTCTCTCTCAACTCCCCACTCTGCAATGCTAGATTCCTTTGCTGTTTTGGATCTCTGCCACAGGTACGTGATTGTGCTTGGACTGACAATGACTGGCACCCAGCCTCATCCTGGATCTTTATCTCCTATGCCTGAAAACACTGGGTTGACCATAGGGGCCATTTTGTCCCCAAAGCTTTAAAAAAAACAACCTTCCCAAGGAGAATAGGCCATCTTTTGAAACTTAAACTGACTTCTTTCTGAGGGATTATAACTGCTCTTTTTTTTTAGTGACACCTCAGTGCTCACCATAGTGCACAAACACTTCTGCACAAAAATCTGGTTATTTCTGGTTTGCCAAATAACCAGAGAAAATAAAGAAAAAAAGAAAAAATGCAGAGAATTACAAAACATTCCCTTCCTCCATCTGTGGATGTTTCTATGTTACTTGCCCACAACAGCTTTAATTTTTTAAAGGAGTCTTTAAAAAAATAAATACAAAAAAATAAGAGCCAAATCCCTTAAATTCCTTTATGGATTTTCCTTTTTACAGTATGCCAGTGCCCTTTCGAAGTTGTGTTTCTTTTTGCCTTCACGCTTTTATGAGCAGCTAAGGAGACAGTAACTTTGCCACAGGCAGACAATGCTAATGTCTCCCTGGGTCTTTAGGAGCCTTATGGTTCAAAAGTCTGCCGACTCCCAGCCGAACACTTTGATCCTCTCAAGTCACCGTATTGTGGCACACAGAAGCATAATGTAGTGAAGAGGAGGTGCAACAGACTCCCACTAAAATGTTGCTTTTCTTATATTCTCATTAACATATTGTATGCCTGTAAACCTGTGAATTAAGTTGGGAATTATTACTACTTAAATCATTTTGAGTTTTGTTTTAACCTGCCTCTGTGGATATCACACACTAGTCCCCAAAATATTACAGATATTATTTGCATACATATATTATTGAATGCTATTGTTCTGTAACACTGCTTTTTAGCATTTATGTTTCTATGTTCTATTGTAAAATATAACCCAATTTGTAGGCTCATTTTCATGTTTGGGAATACTTGAAACAAACCATGACCGAGTTACTGGGAATAATTGGAATTACTCTGGTCTTTGTCTAGTTCTCAACCCCCTATTGTCCTCTTTCCTCGTAGAAGTCTAGAGATCTATTACTCATTTTGGTCCATCTATATTTAAAGCAGGCTGTGATGCATATTTGATGTAAAGATCCAGTGTTTATGTTGTGGAAACTGTTTCAGTAGAACCATTTCCCACAGTGCTGTGTGGCTTTACAAAGTACTTACTGCCACTGACGATAAATCTCAGCTCCCACAGAGCTTTTGTGTTTTTCATACTTTTGCCACCCACTACAAATTTATTCCCTTGCCATTAATATCCTGTCTTCACTTTTACTTGAATATCACCACAATGCTAATACTACATTTAAAACATTTCACATATAAGAACTGTGAATTGAATTGGGTTATCATAAAGTAACGGTACAGACTTTTAATATTATGAAGATTGGTAAAAGGGGTCCATAAAGGTACCATGTTTTACTACTGTTAAGTCATCAAATTGGCAACTAGAGCTGAAAAGATTAATCAATTTATCGATTAGTTGACAACTATTACATTAAACGCCACCTGTTATGATAATTAATTCATCAGTTTGAGTAATTTTTTTAAGATCATTTTTGGGGCATTTTCGGCCTTTATTTCTAAAGAACGGCTAAAGTGCATGAATGAGGAGAGAGAGATGGAAAGAAATGCTGCAAAGGGCCCCAGGTCGGAGTCAAACCCGAAAATTTGATTCCAGCATCTTAAATGTGACTATTTTCTGATTTCTTTTGTTCGCTATGACAGTAAATGTCAGTAAATGACGTAGTATAAAGGGTGACAAAGTCTGCGTATGGAGGAGGTCAAGCGTGACGCATGGTTCAGACAAACAGGACTTTCACCGAGGAGACCATTGTTCTTTCCCTTTGAGAAAGCTAAAGTCAATGTGTATTTATTTGACCTTAGTACATTTTTTTACATAACTTGCATACTCAACTGAAGCCACATATGTAAGTTAGGTAACCAACATTTAAATTAGCCCAAACTACAAACTTTTGCTAAACCTAAACACGTAATTGTGTTGCCTAAACCGGTTCTGCAGTGCAGGGGCCTGCGCAGGCACACTGATCGCTCGTGTTGCAATACATTCATGAAATAACTCAATGAAATGTGTGCATACGTTTGTAAGATAGCACACAAATCTTTATATGAGGATAGGTTTTAGTGGTAGCGGTTATGAACCTGGTGGATGTCGTGATTGTTGTAGATGTGGTAGTAATAGTAGAGAAATAGGAAGGAATCAAGAAGACAGCCAAAAAAGGCATAAAAAAACAACTAAGTTCTCAATAATATATAATAGAAATATTACTGTAGGTACAAAATTGAATACATACAAATGTGAAAAAAGAGATTCAAGAACGTAAAATTGTTTAGTACCTGTGTCAGAAGGCTACACGCTGATGACCGATGACAAAAAGATCAAAATTGTCAACATTAACAGGTCCACAGCAGGTCATGCAAAATGTGTCTGGCTCATTAGTAGTTTACAAATCGCACCACGTTAACGTGTGAAATCATAAACCCACAAATTAACTCTAAAGACCCTTTGTTAATTGAAACCGTAAACCTTAATCACGTGTGCTCTAAAAACTGGGACTCTGTGTGTGCGTGCGTGACTGTGTTAGTGTTGTTTTCCAAATGTATGCTGCTCTAGCGTGCGGGGGTAGTCAGCCCAGATGTTGCTAGGCGGGCATCAATGACACGGAGCCTGCGAGTCAGCCTTTCAGCAGAGCGGTGTGCATGGACGTGTCTGAGGGAGTGTGAAGCTAAACACCATCAGTTTGTTTTCAGACAGCTCATCCCGAGAGGAAGACGTCCCAGCTGCATGTGGCTGCATGTGTAAGTGTGAGTGTGTGTTAAATTTTCAAAAGTGCTGCTGTTGCGGTCGAAGTGGCTGGAATTGATTCACTCTTTCCTCCTTTTCCACGTCGTGATACAACAATAACAGTTCTGTACAATGGAACAGAGGCATCAGCGTGGTTCTATAGAGACTCAATAACGCCCACGTTTAAGCAATCAAATCCGATAAAAACTTTCCTGAAATTATACACTGCCCACGGATTCCATATGACTCAGAAATATATCACATCACAGACGTTAAAAATGCACTAACTGCTGCTTTACTGTGTCTCTAAGACTAACTTCCATCGACTGCGGTTAAAGTGGCCTCCAAGGACTGTACTACTGGTAGAGCCATAAAGGGTCAGTTAACTTCAGAGGCAAATGTACAACCTTGACATTCCCTCGTACAGCTGTGTGTGAAAATGAGCCCACATGTCCACATTTTAAACTAATTGATTCTCTAAACAAGCCGTTAGCCTCCCACTAATTCCTTAATGACTGCAGGTCCCTTTATGGGAAGTGACTCTTGATTACAGGTCTCTGGCACTATACAGGCACACACACACACACACACACACACACACACACACACTAATAAATACATAAAAAAAGCTCCACTCAGGAAGCTGGTTTAAAGGAAGGAAAAGTGAGAGAGAAAACTGGGAAAAGACAGGAAAGTACAGCGCAGGATCGAGGCCCCCTTCACGCACCAATGGGTGCCCGCCGTCAGCTCATCACAACCTCCTCCCACTCTACGGTGCATACAGTAAAGGAGCTTCCGCAGACCACAGCAAATGGGCCGTGGAATGTTACTCAATGCTCAACACGTTCCTCAGCCCCGGACACACACACGCGCGCGCGTGTGCGCACGCACGCGCGCGCGCGCACGCACGCACGCACGCACGCACGCACACACACACACACACACACACACACACACACACACACACACACACACACACACACACACACACACACACACACACACACACACACACACACACACACACACACACACACACACACACACACACACACACACACACCTAATGGAGGCGGGGGCTGAAAAAGTGAGGAACAATGGAAAAGAAAGCTTGCAGTGTACAGTATTAGCTCACTGCTGTTAAAGTTTGTTTCAGAGATGCTGTTATGCCTGCTCCTGCTGTGACTGTTGCTTGGTAGCTTTCTGTCTCTACATTTCCCCTCCTCTCTATCTGTCCTTTATCGGAGACACTGAAAGATGAACTGGTGTCCCATAAGGAATTTGACAGATTGGATAACCGGGTTCGGGAGCGCCGCCCTAAGAAGAGTGTCAGTGCTAAATTACCTGTCTGTTGTCAATCAACTCTTCCCCGCCGCGTCACGACAGAAATGGCCGAGACTTCCCCAGTGACCACGAGGAGTGCATAACCTGAAGACATAGAAGTGGGACGTGCACGATTGTCCTTTGAGGAGCGTACACACCGTATGCAGGCTCCAGCTTTCCTGGATTGTGGTGAGGCTGGATATATTGTCTCCTCCTGGTCTATTCGCTTGGGAAAACGACCGGCTATTCATTGATAAGAGAAGCTTTGGTGAGCCGAGCAGCTATTTCTTCTCCTTCTCTTTGCATTCTGCTTCAGACATCCCTTCAGTACCAGACCCAGAGTTTTTCTGTTGCTGCACCCTGGTGCTGACACGAGTTTTTAGGCCTGGAATTAGCTCAACAACTGGACATTGAGACTGTACCTCTTGACAGTTCGCTGCAAACTAAAGATCTTAATGGACAATTAATAATGTGTGTTACTCATCAGACTGTCCCTGTGTGTCTGGAAATCAACAGGAAAGAATTAGATTTCAAATAATTGACTGCTCTCAGACACCCTTGGTTCTCAGTTTTCCCTGGTTAATTAAACGCAATCCACACTTTGACTGGGTTAGGGGTAACATTATTTCCTGGAGCATGTTTTGTCACACTAACGGTTTGTATTCTGCTCAAACCCCTGCAAATACAGAACCTCAAACACCACCGGAGGCTGTGGATCTCTCTGCTCTTCCTGTGGTATATCATGACCTGGCATCTGTGTTCTGCAAGCACAAAGCTACTGCTTTTAACCCTCTACACAGCACTTCAATCTTCACAAAACTGGACCTACGAAACGTGTACCATCTGGTATTCATCCGTAAAGGTGACAAATGGAAGACAGCCTTTAACACACCCTTGGGCCATTTCGAGTATCTGGTGATGTGCCAGTGCTCCAGGCGATGGTGAATGATGTCCTTTTTGACATGGTTAATCGTTTTGTTTTTGTATATCTGGATGACATCCTGATATACTCAAGGTCTTTCGAGGATCATGAGCTACATGTGTGCCAGGTTTTGCAACGTTAACTGGAGCACAACCTGTTTTTGTAAATGGAAAAATGTGAGTTTCATGTAACTAACACCTCTTTTTTGGGTTACATAATGGCTAGCTCCCTCAACCCATAAACAACTGCAACGATTCCTGGGGTTTGCTAACTACAGCAGGACTACAGCAGCATTGCTGCACCCCTCACCCTTACCTCTACGTGGACTGATGGAGCTGAATCACCATTTAAAGAGCTGAAACATTGTTTTCCTTCCGCCCCCATTTTGGTGCAGCCGGATCCTGCTCGCCAGTTTGTTGTGGAGGTGGACGCATCTGACACTGGGGTAGGTACAGTGCTGTCACAACATGCCACCAATATAAGATGCATCCTTGGGCTTTTCTCTCACGAAAACTTTCTCAGGCAGAGAGAAACTTCGACATTTGCAATAGGGAACTGCCCTCTGTGAAGCCGGCCCTTGAGGAGTGGCGGCATTGGTTGGAGGGGGAGGAGCATCTCTTCAGAATATGGACAGATCATAAGAATCTTGCATACATCCAGTCGGCAAAGCAGCTGAATTCCCGTCAAGCCAGGTTGGCCCTATTTATTTGAAGATTCAATTTTTTCCTGTCCTATTGTCCTGGATCATGCATTAAGCTCTAGAGATTGATTGTAATCCTGAACCCATATTGCCCTCCACCTGCTATGTTGCACCTGTGACCCTGAAAGGGTAGTTGGACAGGCCCAAACCCATCAAGCTAACCCAGGTAACCCACTAACTGTTGTTTGTTCCCGAGTCTGTCCGCTCTCAGGCTCTGCAGTGGGCTCACTCTTCTCCCCTTCCCTGATATTCTAGAGTGTCTCATGAATTTGGGTTTTCTGCGCTGGGGGGTTCTGGTGGCCTAGGATGGAAGTAGAAACTCGTGCTTTCATCGCTGCTTGTTTGGTACGTGCACGTAGTAGGAACTCTACCCAGCTCAGCGGTGGTCAGCTCCGAACCCTGCCGATAACCAGCTGCCCTTGGTCCCAAATCGCATTGGATATCGTCACTGGACATTCCCCCTCTTCAGGAAAATCAGTCGTACTCATGATGGTTGATTGTTTTTCCAAGTTTGCTCATTTTCTGGCCCTACCCAAACTTCACACTGCCAGAGAAACTGCTGACATTCTGATGGAACATGTGTTCCGCTCTCATGGTCTGCCTACTGATCTTGTCTCTGACAAGGGTCGCCAGTTTTGTCTTCCAGGTTTGGAAAGCTTTCTGTACGGGTTTTGGCATCACTACCAACCTGTCCTCTGGATATTATCCCCAGACCCATGGTCAAGCCGAAAGAGCAAACCAGGAGATGGAGACCGCTCTCCCTGGGTAGAATATGCCCATAACACTTTGACTAACACTCCTTCTGGTTTGTCCCTCTTTCAGTGTGCTCTGGGCTATCAACCTCCCCTGTTCCAGTCCCAGGAAAGGGAACTGGTGGTACCCTCTGTGCGTGCGCTGCGCTGCTGTTTCAAGGTCTGGAGGAAGGCTAGGATAGCACTGTCCCGAGCATCTTCTTACATGCAGAGGCAAGCCAACCGTCACCGGTCTCTGGCTCCCTTTCATGCGCCTGGACAGAAGGTATGGCTTAAATAATGTGATCTTCCGTTGAAAGTGGAATCTAAGAAGATGGCACCATGTTTTATTGAACCGTTTAAGATACTCTCTGTTATTAACCCCTGTGCTGTGAGACTCCAGCTTATTGCCTCTCTACGGATTTGACCCACTTTTCATGTTTCCCAGATTAAGCCTTCGTTGTGGATCCTAGATGGTCCGTGACTTTCATCATCTGCATCCTGAAAAAACCCTGGTGGCCGCCAGGTGGCATACGTGGGGGGAGGGGGGTGGGGGTACTGTCAGGGCTTCTGCCGCTGTGGCTTCTGCTAGGTAGCTCTCTGTGTCTGCTTTCCCCCTCCTCTCTGTCTGTCCTTAATTGCAGGAGTGAAGCCTGGTATGTGGGAGTCAGGGTTCCAGCTGCAGCT
>NC_045748.1:3589390-3595236 GCF_008692095.1 Etheostoma spectabile | reverse complement strand
AATCACCTCTGCTTCAAATACCCGTCAACCTACCACCCTTCGTCAGATCATAGTCAAGACAACCATTTCTGTGAACCTGACTCCTGCTGCGGCTTCACCCCCGCTTTCCACCATTCCTGCTCTATACGCTGGATCTCTGGACTATTGGACACGGAGAGTTGGAAACACGGCACCTCTCTCGCTATATACCCAGGATATCCATTGGATTTGGACTTTGCTTTTTCCCTGTTGCATTCCCTTGGACATTTGGAATAAATGTTAAACTGTCATTTGGCTTGTTATTTTCTGAGCTTGGGTTCAACTTTAGTTCCACACGTAACAGCCGCACGTCCGCTCGATGCTGTCAGTACAGATTAGTGTTGCAACTAAAGATTATAATAATCAATCATTCGTTTACTTTAAAACATGTCAAAAAAACAGAAATTATAGCCCAAGGTTCTCAAATATATTCAATGTACAATTATATAAACCAGCAGGAAAAACAGAAAATTGTCAAATTTGACAAGCTGGAACAATGGCATGTTTGGCTTTTTTAATCACAGAAAGGTGACCAATTGATTATCATAATTGTAGATTAATCTTCTGTCTCTCAACTAATCAACTGAAAGAGTACTCACTGCAATCAGCTTAACGATCAGCAGCGGGTGCAATACATTCTGTATTTTGTTATCCCCTGCAGGCACTACCTAGGCTAAAAAGTCCTTCACTTTCTCTGCATGTTTTCAGAGTAAAAAAAAAAATAATAATTTCATCTATTTGATTCGCCCCCCATACACTCCTGGAACCGAACCTACGCTTTTGGATTTAACAATAGCATATACTGTAGGTCTCTTTTTTTTTTTTTTTCTTTCATTTTTTTTTTAATTAGTTGCCATCACTGGCATTAAATATGAATGTTGCAATTTATATTAACCCTAAAGCGGGCCCTATGTGTAGCTAAAACCATCTACATCCTCTTATTTTCATGTTAACTATATACTGTACATGCAAATGAAAGTTAGGGCCCGCTGATGTTATTGCATGGTTTAGCAAGACAAATGATAATTGCATCTAGCTCCACTTATACAGTAAATCTCCTGCACCCATTGCCGAGTGCCCAAATGCATGTTGGGCCGAATGACGGGTTGTGTCAAAGGAGAACCCTTTGACACAACTAGTTTCATTGTTGCTGTCCCCTATTAAATTCAAAGTTCCCAAATCTCTTGGCATGCAATTTCTTGCTTTATGTGCTGCTACCAGTTGCGGCGGCACTGGAAGTGTGTCTGAGTAATGAGCATGACCCAACCTAAACGCTGTGTGGCCAACTTGGCTCTACACTGGGAGCGTCAGTCGCACTTTAATCAGGGATATTGGGGAGGAGTGTGCCTGGGAAAGCAGGCCAGGGCTTTTAAAGACCTGACTAATAAGACATGTCAAAAGGGAGCTGGGCAGCAGCCAGAACTGATATGCAGCCCTGCTTCCCATCCGGACTCACCCCGCGCCGTCTCAACAGCATTCGGACACAGATGGCCTTTTAACAAAGCTAGATATTCACTGATGCAAACAAACAGTGCAAAACATCTCAACGCAGCATGTGCCCTTCACGGTTAATCATTTCCTACTTCTCTCTTGGCTCTCTGCAGATTTACCCTTGTGTGGCTGTTTTAAAAGTTGAGACAAGGTTACGAATATTCATTTTTTTTCCAAACTCTTTTCAAAAATAGGTCACCACAGCTTTGGCTCTTTAAATCAACACATTCGGCTTCTGAATTGAATGTGTGAAATACTTGTCTGTTTTAAGCATTGCTTGGAAAAAGGATACTTTTCACCCAATTGTTATCTCTGGCAGTAGAGAGACGACACAGAGCCGTAAGGTCTCAACATTGATTGAGTGGTAGGGAGATTATTTGATTGGAAAGGAATTTGGAAAGCAAAGGATGCATGTACATAAATTAATAATCCACAAAAGCACTTATACATTTATTTGATTAACAATTGCTGATGCTATACAGTGGTGCAAGGCGTATTATTCTGATTAGAACATCAGATACAGAAGCCATAATACTGATTGTTCCAGTGAAGGGAGGTCATTTATTTGTAATGATAACTGACTAGAGTCCTGCATTTGGAGAGTTTATGTCAGAAAAGGTAAAAATATCCTTCACTGGCTAGTATAATAAAAGTTTTTTGTCAGTCACTTTTTGAATCTTATGCCATGGAACACTAAAAATGATTTTCCTGGTCCACATATCTACAAATCACCCATATCATACATCTGATTTACAAAACTCAGATTTATATCCTTATAATCCATGTAAGTACATCTGATAATAAAAAGAGAAGAAAAAAAACGCATTACAAATGCAGGTTTTACTACTTCACTACATGCACACACATGCATGCAAAGGCTTTTAAGGCAGCCACTAATTCAAATTAAAGCGATAACAATAACTTATTTGGCAGTAATTATGATAGATTGTGGTGTGTTGAATTAATGAGGAGGCGTATGTTTTCATCTGAAAAGGTAATTAGCCATAGGGCTTAAGCAATCACGGGAAAATCCAGGTCGCTACAAGCTGTACCTTAGGGGACAGTTTTGCATACACCCATTGCAGAGCGAATCTCTCAAGAGAAAACCTTTTCACTGAGAAACCTTGACCAGACAGTTCCTTTGAGGCTAGAACATATCGGGTCTGAATTTCAATGAGAGGTTATGCAAATGGGACTAAACTCCATGGCGCTAATCTGGAATTCAGAGAATTTGCGGCAAATAACCTCTTTGATCACTTTACCATTGTTTGACAAGAAGTGCAGCCTGGAACCTGTTTCGTCTCTTACCATTTACTTTGATACAAGAAATGTCATTTCCAAGCTAAAAGTACGCACTTGTCCCTGTCTTATTCATCTATAGGACTTATCAATTACTTTTTAATTTGCTGCATAAACCTAAACAATGTTATTTGAAAAGAATCACATACTCTTTGTATCCCATCAATCATTTACCAACACACTTTACATCTTCCCTGTGTCATCCCCTTCAGCTTTGATCTCAAACGGAGTAGTCTGTCCTACTGTGTAGTGTATCTTTTTTGTGGCTGTATATTTTTAATTTGCATTCTGTATTTCTATTACCATGCACATTTGAAGACAAAGACTATGTTTAAGTCATTGGTTGTATAATTTAACTCTGTCTCTGTGATTCTAGAACTGCGATTTCTGCCGACTCGCTACATGTTAGACTTACTGCATGTCTGAAGGGATCCCTCCTGTGCTAATACTCTTAAAGTTTAAAGGGTTAGCAGAAGTTCTAAGCCCTGCCACACCAAGCCGCAGAAACTCAGTTCTTTTTTTTGTTTTGTTGCCGCGTTTGCTGAACTCTTACACCTACATGTCCCTGTAATCAATGAAGTCTTCCAGAAGGCAAACTGTTTTTTTAATTTTCAATGTATCCACCATCATAGAAAATGAGTCCTACTTAAGATAGTCAATAATCATGCAGCTTTTGAAACATACAGTGAGATGTCCATCTGCATGTTAGCCATAATCAAAGTCTTATCTTTGGGAAACTGGCACCAGGGGCCTTAACTTAAGTGTCAATGTGCTGTACTAGGCCATTTAATAATAGGTTAGGTTAGGGAAAACCAAGTTTTTGGCTAAGACTTCACACTGATGAGAACAAAACCCAGTAAGGTTCATGTGTTGGTTCACAATGTTGTTCTTCTTGTAACGCAGACAAACAAACAGAGCAAAGCGTGTAACTGTAAGCAGAGACAAGCAAACACTGAATGACAGGACCAATGGCGCCATGGTAAACCTTGTGAGATGCCCGTTTAGCAAATGGTAATTAAAACAGCCTGAATCCTCAAATCCCTGATAAATATTTCATCAGGTGGCTCTTGGTGATTGCTTTTGTGATGGAGCAACAGTATTCAAATTGCCTTTAGTTAAATTATGACAGCACCCCAATGCGCTCACGATCCTCCTACCCATTCTCGTCACAGATGGCACCATCCACAAACACAGTCACATGCACACAGACGATGAGGGACTTCACTTGTCATGCTCTTAAACAGACACATTTACAGAAAGCTGTTGGCTGCTGTTATAAAATCAAACAATTCAAACAAATTATTAAAACGCAACAATAAGCAACCAACATTGCGTAGCATTATGCTACACAATGCAATAAAGATCATTAGACTAACAACCAGCAGAACCACATTTTTCATGCAAATAAATGCAACAATGCATATCGTTTAAAGGACTGAAGTTAACAGTGAATGGCAATCAATTTTTCGCGAATGCACACCACATCCATGTGATTCATGCCTTTCCCCCAATGCATGCTGGGAATGTCCTATAACTCCATGACTATAAGAATGAGCGTGTATGAAACATGAAGGGATGGATAGATGGATGTCACACCAATGTGCAATATGAACAGTGTCAATGGAAATGAAAATCACTCCTCCTTTGTCAGTGAATTAAAGATCCACTATCAAATCTCAGTTTGATTGAGCGCCCTCTTAGTCCCACATCACTTTTCAATATAACACTTACACTCTCAAGTCCAAACCATAAAATGACAGAGACACTGCAGGATTTTAGAGCACTTCAGTTAATAGATGAAATTACACAACTAGAGTAGGGTGGTCAGGGGAGGATTTTTTTGTTGTAGTTGTAATTTCCATGTGCCACCTTTTCTTTATCTTTTTCCCTGCAAATTTGTTCATGGTTAAAAAAATCAACAAATTAATTCATTAAATATAATGTATATGAATTAACTTATTAAATGTAATGTACACAATAGGCAATTTGTTCACTTTCAACAAGGGGGTTGGACCCATGTTGTTTTGCTCACCCATTACAGGCAAAAAATACAGAACCAAAAGAGTTGTTCATGGGGTGGTTCTATATTTTATTTTTTAATACTACCCCCCTCTAGTTATATAGTTATTATAGTGCCAAGGTGAAGAGGGGCGGGACTCAGATGAAAAAGTTGCAATTACAATTGTCTACTACTTCAGCACCACGGACAGTGCCATGGATTTATCAATACAAAGCAGTTAGGGTACTGATATTTTTTATTCAACATATATTTATCCAGCTAAGCCGATTGAGAACAATTTCCCATTTGACCTGTCACATTCACAGAGTTCATATACCTTCCATACCTGGAAGCTGACCCAGTACAACCACAGTCTGTCCTGCTGGCTCCAGTTGGGGTTAGGGACAAGCTGTTCTTTCATTTCCCCCACCCAGATTTTATCCTGTCGGTATGGGGATTGAACCGGCGACCTCTGGGTCACAAGCTCGCTTATTTAACCATTAGGCCACCAATTCCCCAAAGAGGATTTCAAAACCATGGTTGGGGCCATAGATTCTAACCTGCATTTCAGTGAGTCAGGTATACTAGACTTACACATTCAACTAAACAACCCCTCTGCCCTTGCACTCTCTCAGCTACTAGGGCATGGAGAAGGGGGTGGCAGGATACCAAGGGGCCTGCACATAAGTTATTCTGCTAACAAGGGGGATGGCACCCCCACTAATGCCCCCTCAAAATCGCCTACTGAATGTATAAGAACAAACAGCTGCTGATGAATGATTCTTTGCCGTTTCAGTGTTCTGAAATCTGAACCTTCCGATGGAGATAACTGCCTCACTGTGAAGCATAACTGCCTCACTGTGAAGCGGGGCATGCTGAATTACAGACACTGGACACTTAACACAACTTAGTATGAATGGCCAATCCATAGTTTTTAATGCCATGTGTTACAACCCAAAGTAGTCTAGGGGTGGAGGACGCAAACAACTTAAGCTGTAGGGCACTGATCAGCTGATCAGCCTCAGCTGCTGGCCTGTCA
>NC_045748.1:3579391-3589380 GCF_008692095.1 Etheostoma spectabile | reverse complement strand
ACACCTGCAGAGAATCACACACACCTGCAGAGAATCACAACGCACAACACGGCACGTGACACCATGTAATTAGATTTTAACTTATTTGTTTTTTAAGGTTTTCATGTAAAGGTGTTGTGTCCAGAGCTGCGGCTCATTATGTGAGGTGTACCTCAACCACCCAAAACAAATAGTAAAGACAACACATTTTTCTCACACTTAAGTTATTCAAAGTTTCAAATTGACAACATTGCAGATAATTCATCTTGTGGTAATCGGTCATCATTTACTTTTCTCAGCTCAAAAAGAAATGTCAAGACAAACCTGACAAGCCTGTCCTCCAGTGACAAGCTGGCTAATGAGCTGGCAGACTGCATCCATATTGTTAAGAAACGTCAGATAGTGACAAAAAAAACACACTTTGGTTGGTGTAATGTCTTAAAATAAATAAATAGTTGAGCTGAAGCTTGCAGGCATTTTACCACAATGCTCCAGGCCAAGTCAGGTGTCAGCTCAAACTATAATCCAGAGTCCATCTGGCTGATAGTGGCAGTCAGCTTGCCAGTGGCACAACTGACTGTTTTTTTGCTGTTTTTGCAAATTTGATCATCAATCGCTCACTCAGCCCAACTGAACACATAGTCACTTCCTGAAATTAAGCTCAATATACTGAAAATTCATACAGTATATTGTGTCTTGGCTTTTCTGGTTGTACAGTGTCTCTCCTGACCTAGACCCACTTTCCTTTAGCTCTACTCAACATTACATTTCAATGATTGGGAGAACTCAGAAGTAAACACACAGACAAACCCAGCATACACATGCAACCTCAATTTGAATCTTGACATGTACTTAAATGGAATTCAAAGCTGACAGATGAAGAATAACTCGCCTGCTCTGTCCTGACTACTAAATCAAACATCACCCACATTCCCGCGCAGTGCGATGCTGTAGGAACAGCATCATGATGGTGGATGGTGAGAGGTGACAGACATTTTGAGGTAAGAAAAAAAAGACCCTCCTCTTCCTGGTAGAGTCAGTTATCTCAGACAAATTGTTATGTTTATGGAAGAAAAAAAAAACATTAATACAGCAATATGATACACAAATTAATACCTAGCTTCATACCTTGTCAGACTTTTAAAAGTGTATTTGGATGTCCTTGTCAGAACAGTTAGTTCTCTCATACACTGTGTTGTGTTACTGCAGCAGTACGAGGAGATTTGAGGAAACTTTGTTTTTTTAGTTCCATGCTTTTTATTGTTTCTGTCCTTGTTTCTTTTGCAGAGCAAGTTTGCCCAGTGGAAGTCTTTGTTTGGGTAATTACACAACAACTTGTGTCTGTATAGGTATTTGTGGAAGTCCGATTAAAATGTTGGTTAATTATTATCATTAATGCAAACGTTTCTTTTCTCAGTCTTCATTCCCAGGCATATGGCGTTCATTGATTTAGACAGTCGATACACTTAGGTAAACAATTGTAAAAAAAAACTAATAATAATTGTAAAAAATTAGGTAAATTGTTTCACATTTAAAAGTGACATAGTAACAAGTTAAGTTTTCATACGTTCTTCATTTACATTAAATTGTTGGTTTATTTATATATTTTACACAGTTTATTCATATTATTTGTGTTCCATATTCAACAACATCAAATTACGTATAAAGAAAATGGGACTATTAGGCAAAATATAATGTAATAAATAGCCTTTATTAGGCTTTATTAGGTAATATGTTGTGCCTTTTTGTATTTAATTTTGAACATTTATCATCATCAGAGGATTAGGGCCACTGGGGAAAAATGTATGTGAGTTCAGACTTTTTTCTCAGAATTCTGACTTTTTTTTTCAGAAATCTGACTTTATTCTCAGAATTCTGACTTTTTTTTTTAATTCTGAGATTAAAGTCAGAATTCTGACTTTATTCTCAGAATTCTGAGATAAAAGTCAGAATTCTGACATTACTCTCAGAACTCAAATAATGTTGACATCAGACACATCCAGCACTGTAAAGTGTACGTTTTGCTGGTTTGAACAGGTATATAATGTGTGTATGTTTTAGTTTTACTGAGTTGTGTTGTGTTCTTCACTCAAAATGCATTGTTTGAGTAACAGTATCATGCACTGGGAGCTTGCCATCATAGATTATACACTGATATAACTTATATACAGTTTGAAGTGAAATAAAGATATACAGTAAGGAGTTAGAAAGGTCGAGTATGTGATGTAAAAGCTCCAAAGACATATCTTGTGCAGAAAATATCATGAAGTGGACAGGATGTGTCAAAGTCTGCCTACGGGTAGACACATCTCTGTATTTGAATCAGATCCTTATCAAATGCCAGATACTGGCTGTATTTGATGTGTAGCACACCGATGTACATGACATGCAGTCTACTGATGATGTAACGAGAGTCTTACCACGTCTACAAGCCTGAAAATGCAGCACATTGTGCTACATGGTGAAAAAAAAGCTTATCAAAAGACCGAGGACATTTTCTTCACCCTCAGTGATGTGTAACATGGAGCCATTCCTTCACTTTGGTGTGTTCGAGTAGACATGTAAGCGGCATGATGGCTTGTCTCTTTTTACTGCATTTCTCCAAGGGTAATTGCTGTTTCTTCCTTACTTTTAAAGCCCTGTCAGTCTGCCTGAGCTAAATGACAGCCTAGTGGTAACTGAATTACAGGGAAGAGAGGGAGCCAAGAATCACCTTCCTCTTACTTCCTTGCTAAGTGGTCTGATTGCGTGGTCAGGTCCTGGGCAATAAGGTGACTGTTTCCATGGTGATTTCCCCAGACACATCAAAAAGTTCTTGCAAGTGTCTGATGCAAAGTCAACTCAATGTTTCATGTGCCAACCCAACATGCACACCTATTAATTTATTTTTTTGAAATTTACTTTCAACAAGGCTGTGAGGCTGGTAAGTGCATATTCCAGCAAATTAAATGACAAAAACAATATGTTAATGTTGAGCATCTTGAGAAAAATATGCACCATTTTTAAGGAGGTTTTCACTGCCATCTTACTGCGATGATTAGTCTCATTTGTAGCAGTGAAAGGCTGTTCGAAATCACAGAATGTGGCACCCTGGAGTAGCTGTCGTTATAACAATGTTTGTGTATAGCAAGTCAAGTAAATGTTCAAATTTCTCTACGGTGTGCTTCTACAGCTAGGGTTTGAGACATCCAATCTTTATATTGGCAGAATAATCTGGCTTTGTGTTTTGCTCAGAGAGGCAGTTCAGCCAAGAACTATACTACATTCAGCAGTAGCCTGTTCAATCAGAGGGACTTGAAACAAACGTTGCTGTTTGATCACAACGTTCCCTATGACTTGTTACTAAATATGAAGGACAGAAATAACCATCATACTTTTAAACTACAGCTACAGGTTGGTTTTAATGTTTTTGGTGTATTAAGGTTTCAAACTAAATACATACACTACTGAAAATTCAACATAGCAATGCACCAAGACTTTATCATTTTCCACCAAAAAAGAAATGCCTAGTAAACAGTCTTAAAGTAACCAGGCAATTACCAAAAGAAACAGATCATTCTCATTTTCAGGTTCATACTTGAATTTTGGGTTTCTATCAAAACATGTTTACATGCCTTAATGTTAAAAAAAAAAAAAACATTTTTCTCACACTGTCTGAACATTCCTGTACTCGTCCTCTGCCTAAAATACTCCATTTTAGCCCATGCTTTTAAGCCCCCCCCCCTTCCAAAACACACTGCTCTGATTGGATTGCGAGAAAAATATGGCACACTTTTGCAAAGGTATAGTCCTTAAGCAGTGATTGGAGCTAGTCAAACGGGGGGGGTTATGTTGTAATGAGCCTGCATATACAAGGAGCCAACTCTAAATGGCTTGTTAAATGCCATGTTTTCTGATCTAGGCAGCCCACAAAAAAACTCACTCAGTTGTCTTATTTCACAGTTTGTGCTTTGGAAGGCTTTCAAAATACCCAAATGTTTGTGCACAAGCACTGAAAAGTGAGTTTTTCATTCTATGTCCCATGTTAATGGTATTAATGTGTATATTAATATTTAGGAAAGTGTGACCACTTTAGTATTTTTGACAATTAGTGGAAACCTGGCTGGAACTGAAATATCTATTACCGACAAAACAATTTTCAAACGCAAATTAAGTTAATAAAGTGTGTAAAACCATCAAACGTTACCGCAGATCTTTACACATTCTAGCTGTGGTCAGGGAAGTACCTCCATCATATCAGCAGTGGACCATGCAAACATCCTGGTTTCCAATATTCAATGACAGAAAAATCATCAGTCAAATATATTGGCAGCCCAACAATTGTCTAACTCACCAGATGTTTGACTCAAGATAATTCAACCATTGGTTCCAGCAGGTTTTTTTGGCTGGATCCCTCTCCTTCTGCTCTGCACTGTGTGTTAACATTTTCAAAGTCCCAGTGCAATCTGCAACAACAGCAAAGCTAACAGCACAGCTAACGGCATGCTGGCAACTTTGTGATGGAAAACTGCAACTTACAGTTTGATTTGGCACTTACCGCCTATGCTGTTCAGACCAATTATAGTTGAAAGGCAATTGGGGGCCTGTGTGCTTCTATTTCCTTCTGACACTGTTGTATCTGGTAAAAGTAATACGTAAGTCTTTTTTATAGTGTTATTTCTTGGTTAAAAACAAGTTATTCTAGGTAATTACTCAGTCCTGGTATAACTTAACCAAAGTGGTGATAATCGACTAGCTAATCGTAATTATAATGAGATTTATTTGAATAAAGCGCTTTGTAATACTCTGCTTTACTGAGACATATCAAGATGAAAACATTTAAAGATTAGAAGAAAATCCAAAACAGCCATAAAACAGGAAGGAATCCCATTTACTGCAAATATTATAACCACCTGTATGAAAAACAGGAGTTGATAAGTGGCTAAAACAAAAACAGAAAGAAAAGACATGTTTAACGGCAATCCTTTGTTGAGACATGCGACTCAAAATGTATCTAACTGCTGGTGGTGATAAAGGAAAAGTTAGGAGGTCAATAAAGTCCTTATTAGCTTCATCCTCTAGGGATCAAGCATGGAGGAGGCCGACTGACAGACATTGTCATAGAGACAGACACAAAGACATACGTGCTAGGCCTGCGTTATAAAATCCCAATCTCCATTCATCCTGTTCACGATTTAATTTTTAAATTACCTTTTTTCTTTTTAAATTACTTTGATTCTCAGTTCATTTTATGAGCCAACTGCATCAGAGAAACTACTACTTTTTAAACATAGACTGTATAAAATAGCTTTTAAAGCGCTGCAATGCTCTCCCTTCTCTTCACTAAAGCTTCTATGTTTACCGGCTCGGGGTGATGCCCAAGGTGCTATAGGTGTTTTTTTCATGTGTGCAATAAACATTACACTTTGTGAGCAAAAAAGCGTGGCAGAGAACCATGATATCAATTCTAAGCTAAACAAATCGTGATTATTTAACATATTTTCCCCTGAATCGTGCAGGCCTAATACATACCACTTTAGAACTAATTTGTGACTATGGCAACATAATGTTTTTAAAGTGACATATTGTCATTATCTTTTTTCAGTTGTGATATTGAATTCTCAAATAAATGACACAAAGTAAGATATAACGACGTGCCCCTCTATTTTGTAAATAAAGTGAATAAACCAACTGGCCCATAGATGGTCAACATATGACATTAGATCAGAGTGTGTCATTTCTAGCCATGCAATCCATTCAAACTCAGCCATGAAATGGGGTGAGGCTTGCCTTTGCTGATTGGTGCACAATGAAATCCCTGACTGTTATCATGTCCATGACTCTGTGTCAAAGTGTATATCTAAACACAGGGATTTAAGGTGAAAGGTCACACAGAGATCTCTTTTCATTCTTTTCCCAGGAAGATTTGGTATGAAATTGTAAGAAAAATGGCCATGCAGAATGCGGTTTTGTTGCTTGACAACCTGATGAATGACTGGGTGTTGCTACTTTATAAAGCTTGCTTTTGCTCAACAACAGCAGGGGAAAAACGAATCAACAACAGAATCAAGATATTTTACATCTCAGTTTAAACCACTCACTGTTCCACTATCCCATTAGAACCATTTCCAAATAATTATTCCCTTATCTTTCATTAGTTCCCTGGTTACTGCACTTTGATTTTCTGCTGCATTTTGTTCCTACTTCTTGATAGTCAGCTAGCATGACATATCATTGAGCTTTGCTGTGTCTTCATGAAATCCTAAACAACATTAAAGTGTCAAATTGCCACCCATTGGTCATTGATGCTCCAACTTGTCAGTAGTCATGTTCGCCCTCCCTCCGGCCCTCCCTCCATGTGACAGGGAATGTCACTTTCTTAGCCTGTATTTATTATACTGTAAGCAGAAAACATGTTGACAGCACAACTGTAGTGCACTGTTACATAACCCCTTCTAAAGGATGTCAGCATCTGTACTTTGCCATGGAGAACACTATTTTAATAAATCTAGCAAAGTTGCATTAGAAAACCAAGAACATTGCAGATTAGACAAGCAAAGTCAACTAAAATTCCATTTAAACTAAAGTGGTTCATTTTCTTAATGGCTTTTGCAAATCCTGGGAAAATAGTAATTTTGGTGTTTTTTCACATCAGTCATCTGATCTCTGGGTTAATGGGATATTCATTGCAAATGCCCTGAAATATCACACTATTTACTAAAAAAAAAAAAAAAGTACCCAAATAGTCCTATAACCTAGACAGAACTCTACCAGTTAACTTGCTTTTTTGCTCCATTTAGCATCTAAAGGTACTGTATCTGGAAACACAAAAACAAATGAGGACAAACAAGTGTGTAGGAGGAAAACATTGACATGCAGAGCAAGACACATATGCGACAATAGAGATAGTGTGGAAACATTTTAAGTAGGAGAAATAATAAAGATAAATCTGGAAAAGTAAAAAAAAAAGAGCGAGGGAGTGAGGAAATACGGACAGAAGGAGAAAGGAGAGAGAATAAGAGGACATATGAGAATACAGTCATGCGCCTACTGGGCTGTGGCACTCATTATTGATGTAGTAGAAAATTTGCGCCGACAGGAAACGAAGCTGCCAGCTGTCCCCCCCATTATGACATTATCTCACAAGGATGGTCGACAGCGGCAGTGTATCCTGAGCCACCCCCTGGCATGTCTAAAGGAAAGCTCAGTCCCACAGTGGCCACGCACACTTACACACACATACACACACACTTGCTAAAAAGCAATGCCTTGCACGAATTATGAATTATGCTACCCTTATTAAAATAGTGAGCTGGGAAAAAAAAAAAGCAGAAAAGGACATGCGGCACACAGCAAATTTGCTATGCCTAATGTGCTTACTCTATATTGTCCCTCCAGTTTTCAATAGATATTGACTGTGAATTACGTGGTTGCAGCATTGTGCAAACACAGGAGAGAAAAAGCATAATGTGAGAGAATGAGCTTGGGTATAGGACCCATAATAAAGTATTGGTTCACCCAAATGACAAAACACATGCACTATGTGACCAAAAATATTTAAACATGCCCGTACATATACTTTTGTGTACTTTTGATCTAAGCCTGTTTTTTTATGGTTATTACAAATGAATGGTGATCGTAATGCTACAGCCTATGATGACAGTTTTTCACATTCCATCACATCCTGACAGTCAAGGTAAAAAAAAAAAATATACATTTGGTTAGTTTAAGCTTGAAACAAAAAAGCAGAACTCAACATGCAAATTTGCTACACTACATCTGGTGTTTTTGGTCAATAATGTTCCCCCGGTGTTAGTAATAGTAAATTACATTGAATTCTACGGTTGCAGCATTTTGGAAATATGAAAAGGACAATATGAGAGAGAGAATAAACCTGCCGTTCAGGCATACACTACAAGCAATATTAAGGCATCTAAACAACCTCTGGCTCACTGGACATATGCTGCCATGATGTTCAAAAGAACATAAACCCATAACCAGTTTTACAAGAACAGTTTAATAAGGTGAAAGGAGATATACAAAGTACGTTCACATACTGTGCATTTAAATATACATTGAATATGCCAACCGAGGAGGGAATGATATGCACATAATAAAACTTTCTGGATGGAGGTACAGCGTACCATTTCTCCTGCCACCTTATTTTTTATGCACATACTAATGAGCTTCCCCATGCCGACACAGCGCAGGTGATATGTCCATTTATGGGCCGGGCTCATTAAAACAGAAAAATAATAGAATTTTCTGGTAGAGCCTTGGCAGATTCTGCAACATTCCTGCACACACTCATTGGTAGAGCTGACATTCCTATAGAGGTGGAGCCAACCCAAAATGCGGCACCCCAAGACAGAAATAGCTTTGAATTCTGCCCGGCAACCAGCCGCTACTGCAGATCCCTGCATTGAGTGTGTGCCCAGCAGCGGACAGACCCCCTTGGGGGGCTAGGAGGCTCCACCAAGCAGGACAGACGGAAGAGGATGGATGTGAATAAGACCTCCTCCGCACCAGCTTTCCACTTGAACTCCAAATGGGTCACAAAGAATCTTTTTTTTTTTTCTGAATTACTCTAGACTTATCTCCTGTGCAATAAGACCAAGAAGGCTCACATCCAGTTTAATTGCATGACAACAACAAAAAACTACAACCCTATTTCATTGTTTCCTGCAAAGAAATTAGCCACAATAGCTTATTTTCTCCCACTGCATACTTTTCGTAGCTGTGACTGCCACTGAGTCATCACCTAGGGAGATGAGGAAGCATTTTTTTTCTAATTAACAATACTCACTACATCTAGTCATGTAGCGACTTGTCAGGATATCTTCACAACGCTGCCTGGTCAGACATGAGAGTTATGCTCTTAAGTGCAAAATCTCGTCATCACTTAACAAGTGAAAGCAGTCGCTGACCTCTGTAGTGTGAACCCCTCCGGTATACTGCAAGAATGTCAGCCTGGCTTACACCACAGGAAACACAGATACACACTCTAAAACACCACCATACAAACCCATACCGTTCCAAAAAAAGGGTGCAGGATGTTAAAGAAAAGTTTTTTAAAGTTTGGGATTTTTTCAAACTTTCACTGACCTTAGTATTTCTTACTTCTGAACAAAATGCCAGCGCATCTCCAAAGCCTGTCTTTTTTATGACTGGCAAAAAAAAATCTTGCTTGCATTAATTAATGAAGCTTATTGCATTAATTAATGTCAGTCTGTGGTTAATCTTTCATAGAATATGTGATAGTAAATATTAAAAAAAAAAATCCTGTGAAGGCCAAAATCTGGAATGAGTGGCACTCAAGTAACTGAAGAAAGTTGATCCCCAGTCTGACGAGATCAAGAATTTTTTAATCGTGAGTGTTACATCTATTTCAGAACTTCTAAAGCTCTTCCATTTCCCATTTTATGCTGGCAGCATGTCTTTAAGGATGGCAATGTCAGTCCATTGACCACTATCGGGTGGATTGCATTAAGATTTTGTAGAGACAATCATAGTCCCCAGAGGATGAAGCCTTATGACTATTTCCTTTTGACTTTTCCTTTCATCGTCACCAATGCTCTAACATTTGCAGTTTTTAGGGAAATGCTTGGACAGCTATTAAATAGATTGGCATTACATTTGGTACAAACATTCACAAATTAAGTTTTGAAGAAATAAATCCCTTAACTTTTTTTTTGCGCCATCATCATGTTAAGAGTTCCAATGTGTCCAATACTGTGGCTTATGAGCAAATGTCTGCAAAACAATTAACATCCGTATCAGCCTCTGCTGTACTCTGCGTGAAGTGCTAATTAGCAAATGTTAGCATACTAAACTAAGACGGTGAACTTGTCAAACATCCATCCATCCATCTTTGTCCGCATATCTGGTATCGGACAAACTTCCCTTTCCTTAGCCACATTTAACAGCTCCGACTGGGCCCAGGCCAGGTTGGAGATATAATCTCTCCACCTAGTCCTGGGTCTTACCTAAGGCCTCCTCCCAGCTGGACTTGCCTGGAACACCTCCCTAGG
>NC_045748.1:3571164-3579381 GCF_008692095.1 Etheostoma spectabile | reverse complement strand
GGAGGCATCCTCACCAGATGCCCAAACCACCTCAACTTGTCAAACATTATAACTGCTAAATTTTCTATCATGCTCACGATGACAATACTAACTATTGCTAAAATCACCTCGGTGTCTAACTATAGTCTCACAGAGCTGCTAGCATAACAACATGGGGATTAGGTCTTGTGTGTAATTTATTTTGCTACAGAAGAGTAAAAGATATGGGTGTTCTCCAATGCATGGCATTTCTGAGGAGGCACTGATATGAAACATTATATTACATTTCTGTAAGAGGTTCTCTTCTTATAAGTAACTTGTGTAGGATTCTTGGATCTCTCCTCACTTCTTTTCATGGATATTAACTGCTTTGTTTGGCATGAAATGATACATCAGCATGTTGCACGTGCATTGAATCCCAAGCGCTTTCACATAAGTTATGTACTTTTAGAGTGCAGACACAAATTTGGCAGTTAGACTTGTATCGACCAAACATGTGTTTTACCGTAAAACCACGTGGCTTAATGTTAACATTTCCCAGTTTTTCAGGATTACAATGGGTAAGATGATAGCTCCATATTCTAGGGATGGGAGGGAGGATGGGGGGGGGCAACACAAATAGACCATTACAGCTAATTTGTGCTTCAGTTTGCTACTGGATGTCCATGTTACTTTGCTTGTGTGTAACGGACAAAATGGTGCACATGTTTGTTCAGCAAATATAGAACGCAATGTGCTCTTTCAGCCCCTTGCATGAGTATTTACAACTTGCCTATAATGGAATCTTGCTAGGTTTCCAGCTCTCTTGTAAAAAGAAACATTTCTGACTTTTTACCATTCTGCTGTCTGGGGAGTTTCACATGGACTGTTTTTGACTCTCTTTCACCCCCACGTTGCACAAGAGTGCATTCTGGAGGTCCAATGAATAAAACTGCCATGTCGACTAAGAAAGAAGAAAGCAAATTTCCACTCAGAGCTGACAGTGATTTTCCCTTCTTGCCTTTACCATGGAAAACTAGTAAAAAGTTCACCTTCCTCACAGAAATTGGCTGGGAGATTTATTTTTCCCCTGACATTCTCTCTGGAGATGACACTCGGAACCTGGGCATCTGTTCTTTGGAGGGAGATGACAGGGCTATTGTTAGGGGTGGCGGAAGTGCCTCATCCCCTTTGTCCCTTTTCGATTTCTCTCTCTCACACACTGCCTTTCTTTCTACTTACGAAGCCTTTCAAAGGCGATGACAGACACTTAAAAGGCCAAGGCTCATATCTGTCTATTTAACCTTAATCATTTCAAAATCATTCAGCTTTATCATATTCAAAATCCTGAGAGACAATCCAGCCAACTCTTGGGTGTCAGGTAAGATTGTGCATTATGACAGATGGCAAAAGTGACACTCCCTTGGGTTGAAAAAATATTCGGAATAGGAATTATCTCGCTCTATTACCCACACCATTCATTTCTTCCTGATGTCTAAGAAAGTGATACATGGATCAAATACGAGATGAAAAAAAAAAGAGACTATTTAACGATCTCTCTATTATTGTATAGTTTAGGAATGCAGAGAGATAAGTACCAAGCATTCACTGAATTTAAGCCGCTCATGCACTGCCATTGTATTCAGGAATCTGGTTGACTGGGTTCAAATTGTGATGGCTGCTCCTCCAGGGCAGTAGAGGCCTTTGGGAAGGCGGCGTGTCAAGGCAACTGGGACTCGCCCGCAGATGTCATCATGGCCAGATTAGGGGAGTATGACACAGCAGACCCCTAATCCATCATCTGGGAGATTACAGGAACATGACACAGCGTACAACCAAATCCCTTTAATCATCCAAATGTTCCATTCTCAGCCAATGGTGCTGTGTGAAGAACAATAAGGGCTCAAGGGAGAGGAGCTGTCGCAGAATATTTTCTCCTCCTTGCTGGCTTGCTTCATGACACTCACAAGCAGTTTAGGTTTCAGTAATATGGAAGAGCTACTCTGGATGGGGCCAAGTCAATTAAGCCAGACCAGTGTTTTTATAAGAAGGCATGTTAAAGAGACAGGGGATATAGGGATGAGCAGACGATGCTTGTCTTTGATGTCTCGTGGGTTCTTACAAATCCCTCTGTGGCATAGTTGCAGAAAAGGGCAATTAGTCTGGTGAAGCGGGCGTGTCATCAGAGTCAATCTTATTACACCCAGAGAAAACAAACTGTCTCAATCACTTTCCTTTGAAAAAAAAAAAAAGGTTTGTGAGTTATTTCAAAGTATCAGAATGTGTTCCACATTATAAAAAAGTAATAACAAAAGGAAAAAAGGGCCCTATTCTAATGATCTAAGCGCACGGCGTGAAGCACATGGCGCAGGTGCGTTTAGATAGATTGATGGTGGAAAAAAGGGTCAGTGCACCAGGCGCATGCTTCAAAACGGCTGTAATTAGTGTCTTCATTAATTCATAGGTGTGTTTTGGACATAAAATGCACTAAACCAATCAGAGTGTCATCTCCCATTCCCTCTAAAAGCCAGGCATGTGTACCTTGGCGCATTGCTATTATGATGGAGGATTTGCACGGTAATATTTTCATTTTTAATCTGTTGCGTGTGTGTGTGCTGCTGTGCTTCCCTGTGTGTGTAACAAGCAAAGTGTGCATGTGCTGTGTACAAGCCTTGGCGCATTTTACTTAAAACAACAACGAAATGCTGCGCTATTGACTTTAAACCAGGTTTATGTTGATCAATGACGCGATCACTTTCCGCTGCCGCAAGATAGCAGAACGCTAAGAATGTACCTGAACACACCTCCCTGTAAGACCAGCACACCCATGGGCGCAAAGATAGACGCAGGTGCATTTGCTATTTCAACGACGTGGGCCCAGGACGGGAAATTAACAACTGCGTCGGTCTTCAAATAGCAAAGGTGCAAGATAGGGCCCATAGAGTCAAAAGCACAGAGCGAGGTCTTCAAACATAGACGATAACATGCAGGTCGTTTGTCAGTTTCTTTTAAAATGACTCATATGACTCACACAGTGTTAGTGTTTTGTGATATGCCTCCCCTATAGTTAAGAGTGGTTTAGAGAACTAAAACTTTCAAAGAAAGTTTAATAGTGAGTGTTGAAATAGGAGAAATGACCTAAACTGTGGTCTCCTGTGTTGACGTTAACATACTTTGTCACAATACTTAGACCTTTCCTGCTGAGAAAGATAAGCGTTTATTAAGATCGCAGGCGATCAGGAAACATGTTGCTAGCATTTCAACAAATCGTCAATGCCGCCAATGTATTTGCTAGTTCAATTTGTATTGCCAAATATGGAATGGAATAGGTTCTGTGGTAACTTTTTTAGCAGCAATTAATTCTTAGGAAAGTGGTCGGGGTAAATGGCCGTCGTGCAAAACGTAGGCCGAGGATCACGTGCTAAGTTCTCCAGCGTGTTTTTAGGTTTAGGCAACAAATGCACTCTGGCTAAGGTTTGGGAAAGGTTGTAGTTTTGGTTCAAAGTTAATAAAGGAAACAGTTGTGCCATCAACAACTGTCAACAATACTGTGGATTTCTGCAATAAACCGAGGCCACCATCTTTCCCAAACCTTAACCTAGTGCTGCACTACCAAAACAACTTCTATCATACTTTAGTAGTTAATAGCATATAGTGTAGAGAAAAGGAACAGAATACATTATTAGTAAGCTAATCGAAGGTACGTTCATTATTAGCATTTTGCAACTGCCTAATTAGGTTAAATGAACATTTATCTTGTGGCATTGTGGCAAGTGTTTTACCAGTGGACCACAGTGGAGATAAGCCTTCAAACGTTGTGTTTTTTATCCTCTGTGATTTTTAATGCTGACCTACAGTATGTAAGTACTGCTTTGCCCTGTTTTTTTTTTAATCATTAAATAAAGCAGATGAAATTAAAAAGAGATTAAAAAACTGATCTGAGCAGCACTACAGTTTTTAAAGACATATTTGCTGTTCAAATTAGTAGTATATACTGTACATTTCCTCCGAGACATTGGTCTTTCTCTCCATGACCATGCCAAATCCCAAAGTGAGCACTAACGACTAAGGTCTAAAAAAACTCACAGACTTAACTGATCTCAGGTGCTAAGTGAGTGAGTGTGTGAGTCCACATGGGCTCAGATATGTATAAATGGGGTTGGGACAGCACTTCACGAGATCACTTGTTACCTTGGCGACGTTCATTAACAAATGTGTTGCTGATACTTGTTTGGGTACTTTCATTTTAAGTTTGTTGCGGCCAAGGCACAGGAGACGGCTGGCTGATTTCAATTTTTATTTTCAAATTCTTGTTTTAAAAGCAGGACAACAGGTCTGTTCAGTTCCGTAGTCATGTCTCGTGTGTCATACTGTTGTTTACCTTTGTAATTTCTGAATTTCCCTATGGTTCTATGCAATAAACGTCACAACGCTTGCAGACTCAAGAAAAGGGCTTGGTAAGTTTGTACATATTCCCTCAGGCCCTTTAAAATTTGAGAGTGGGACAACCCTAAGGCCTTACTGAATTACGTGAGAACACGCACCAGAGCCCATGAGTCCGGACTTTGGGATTGGGCCACTTTGTCTGTCAAGCGGAAATCTAAATGACCTGGGTCCTAGTGTACACTCTGCGGAGGGACTGACTATTAGCACTGGACAGTGACCATACTCACCTTGGCCTTGTCCACACATCCAACCCTGTCCGGGGAAATGTTTAATTGTAAAGATACAGAGTTTAATATCACTTGAATGTTCCTCTTGCTGTATTTTTTATGTAAAAGTGATCTTTTAGAGTTATTTATGGCTGCAGACTATCGTTGAACGATGGCTCCAGAGAACCCCTCCAACAATGGGCTTTTTCAACGACACTATCTGCTCTAAATGGAAAACCTGACTTACAGCCTCCAGCTACATAAAGAAAATGGTAATAAATACTGAATGAAATGGGATCCTCATAACTTTCATGGAAATACTATAGACTGTATAATCATTATTTCATTCCATTTTGTATGGTATTTTATCTGTGTGTTAAGACTGTGGACTATCTAATAGTAAATGTGCCTAGATTCTTGAGAAATGAACTAAACCTGTATGTGTAAATGCAAGCAGCCTGCCCTAGATCTGCTGTTTGTTCTTTGTTTGTTAACGTCCTAATATTAGCAACCAACATCTGTACAGCACCCGGTTTTCTGAGTTTTTCCAAGAATAAGACTCCACATGCATTGCACATGTACTCTGTTCTTTCATATTCTTTCTCCAAATACATTATGGCGGAATTACACACCGCAAGTGTGTTGCATTAGAAATTCACGTGACAGTTAAGTTTAGCCATAAAAAAGGTTGCTGTGATGCAGGTACCGGACTGTGAAATGGTCACATGACAGTTATGTTTAGGCACCAAAACAACTAGTTAGGATTAGAAGTAAGTTAGTGATTTGGGTTTAAAGATCAGTCCCCTTAAGTAGTACGTACGGGTTAGGGTTAGATACAGTACTTTGAATACACATACAGTTAGGTATTTAGAGCTTTTTAAACCTAGAAAAAAGGGCCTCAGTTTACTTGATCTTTTAGTACTATTCTGAATGTGTAACTTGCCGAATAATGAACTCCAAATACAGCCTTTCAAACTTCAAGCGCATCTCTAATTCAACACCCACAATCCACTCAGCTCTGCCACAAATGATATGAATCATGCATTTTTGGAAGTCAAATTAACAGATAATGTCACTACTTGTGTTGATAGGAACTCAGACTCTTTCCAGTCAGAAAAAAGTATTCTACCTTTACCTGACAAAGAAAATCCAGAACACAACACTGTGTTTTAGGTATAAAACAATACTGATTGCTAATTCTAGACTAAACACACGACATTACAAAGATGTTGTAATGTTGTTACAAAGATGTAAAATTTTAATGTACGCAACAATAGCAGTGGAGGGATCAACTATAAATTTACTGAAACATAAACGTTTAATACATGTTATAGCATTTCTCTGAAGGCTTTTGGTCAATTTGAAACTTCATTTCTGAAATTATATATTCTTCTCGTATTACCCATGTTTTTTTAAGTATCCAGACAGAAGTTAATTCACAAATTGCAAATTCCTGTAGGTCTACTTTCCTACTCATGCGGTGACAGGACACTTCAGTGGGAAAACCCACACAGACAACATGCCAGCCGGAGTTTCCTGGACAGACAAGTCTAATTGGAAATAGTTCCCTCTGCACAATTTGAATTATATTGAAATAGGCTACAGTGATTTTCATATATTTAATTCTATTAAAACAATAAAACAATCTAAATTCATAATTTGTATGTTTATTGTTTTATTTCCTCTGCCTCGCAAATGGACAGTATGCCTATTTTAATTCAGATTGGCACTTTAAAATGTTATCTGCATTGGTTAATTCCTGTTAGCCTCTCTGCTTGTAGCAAGTAGCTTCCATTTCCATAAAAAGAGACATACTCTACACCCCTTGATGATATTATTCTTTTTATAGCCTGCATATTCATTGTTTTTTAAGCACAATAAACACACAAAAATAAAAACTTGACTGGAAGTTTTTCCCATTTGACTCGTAAAATGAAACCTTACAGGTCAAATGACTGGCTCCAATTTGTTTAGCGGAAACGCTGATCACAGTACAAAGGCTACAGCAACAGCCAGTGAAATTCTCACTTCTAGCCACACCCACACACACACACACACACACACACACAGAAACGGGGGGATGAAGAAATTACTCAGCTCCTGGAATTCATTTAAAAAAGATTGAAACAGCTCAAAAAAGAGGCCTGTTCATGTTGGCACAACATGTCTTTGATGCTACTGTGTGTTACATTTTGCCCTGATTTTGGCCTCTGACTGATAATACTGATAAGAAGAAAAATACTGTATGAAGTAAATTCTCAATATAAAATCTACTCCATGGAAAAATGAAACTCACATTGACAGAGTGAAGACTAGTTTGTTTAAGACCCCCCCCCCCCCATGTTATCAGCTTAAAATATGAAATAAAAGGATTACACTCTTGGAAATGTAAAACCTGTGTGGTATTTTTACCCCATGACAGTTGTTCATGTTTGTAACTCTGCGGCTGAATGTGTGCATCCTTTGAAAACAGATGCAGCGGTTTCATTGAATTTCCTATCCTTCGTCATTAACATTTTTCAATCTGACTCACACTGGCTATTTCTTTTTTTTTATGCCACTGGTTTTAACAGGCCTTGTGTGACATCACCGTAACCATTTCTAACAGTTGCCAGAAGTAATTTAGTTTCTACTGGTGACAAATAGTGTTTCTGTTCTGGATAGTGTCACATCTTTTAAACAATCTCAACCTTAAAAATGAATCTTTCCCAGAATTGTACATCATCATGCGTGAAAAATTTCCAGCTCCTTTGGCTGGAGTCGCTGCTTGTTATGGGCAAAATTTGTCAATTCCAAAAATCATCTAGACAGTGCTAATTACTTCAAGAACGTCCTCTGCATGCGTATTTGACTGAGATGTTAAAAGAAAATCCGAGATGAAAATTGAGCATTCATATTCTTGGAAACTATAAACTGTATATTATAGTTTATTATAGTGTTTTAAGCTGCACTATATTATATTTTATTCATCATCATATTGTTGTGAGATTCAACATAAACCATTACGTTTGGTTTACAACACCTTTACTTATAAACTATTGTTAATAATCTACTTCTAATGCATAAGTGATTATAGAGCTGGTCGAAATGGAGTAACTCCATATATCTAAAATTAAATATGTTTTACCAAACACCTCAATATTGATATTGTGACATTAGTATAAGGTTGACATGGGTGCTAACACAAAGTATTACACAATGAGAGTTTTGATAAAGAATCATCAGTAAAGTGGATAAATGATAAAGTGGGTAAAGGCAAATAATAGAATAGCTAGAAGAGTCTGGTAAATTCAGAAAATGGCATAATTTTACTGTAATACAGCGTTTAAAACAAGGAAATGGCAACTTTTATGCCATGTTACAACATCCAAAATTGAAGACGATATCTAGTATTGTACCACAAGATCAACATAATATCCTTATATTTCCCAGCCCAAAGTCCTTGCTATGTTACTCCTATGTTACACCAGCTCCGTTACCATTGGTTTTCCATGTCAGCGTTACAATCTTTTTGGTCGTCTCATTTTCCTACTCTAGCTCGTTTACATAAAGCTGTTTTTCAGCTGTGAGGCCAGACGCAAACGGTACCGGTCTGTGTTTTTTTTTT
>NC_045748.1:3568940-3571154 GCF_008692095.1 Etheostoma spectabile | reverse complement strand
TTTTTTTTTTTTAAACACAGCAAGGGTTTCGGTGTCCAGCAGCGAGTCAAACTGCCTTGATGTGTTATCCTCGAATTTTCAGCTGAGACCAACATGCTGGAGCTCCTGGAAGCAGCCACAGTGCAAGAGGGGAAATGGGAAAAGGAAAAAGTTGGAATCCCTGGACAAGGACTCTCTGCTGTATGATTACCCAAATGATAGATTCAGGTTAGAAATCTCACATATGTATGTTACAGGGTGCCATTTTCTTAAACACTCTGGTAGCTAGTCACATCAGCTTAATGAGGTTTTGCTCTATTATGACTTGTAAGATAGGTGATGGGATTTGAATCATGCAAAAAAAATACGTGTTTGTAGCTGTTTGATTAGTGAAAAAGAGGCGCGTCACTTTAACTTCTCTCACCTGCGGTGTGCCGCAGCTGTGTCAAATGAAGCGTGTTATAAGGATAAATCTAGTGTATTCAAAATGCAAGGCTTTTTATGATTAGTTAGTTTTTCACCAATGATGATAACACTGTACACACCAAAAGTAACTGTTGACATCTGGAAACGTAGTGTCTATTCATGGTTCATTTTGCCTGTGCTTCTATCTCTGATCAGCAGCGTACTGTGATTTTTACTAAACTGTTTTGTTTATCTCTTGCCTCCATTTAGAGCTGGCAACAACAATGTAACAAAACATTTTGTTGACTTGGGTTTCAGGTGGAGTAGATAAGCCCGGAGCAGAAATGACATTACATTTAGCTTGGTCTTAAAGCAGAAAAAGCTGCTACACTTGACACCCTGACCTGCTGACAGAGCCGTGCATGTTCTGCCGTGATAGCAGCTGGGTCCGCCCTGGCATGTTTTCGGGCAGCTGGGGTGGCTTCGGATGAGATTCAAGCTAAAAAACATCGCCATCACTAGTCATCGCCATTCCCCTCTGCTCTCCTCTGCTGTGTTTGTGCAAGACAATGTGGTTATGTAGGCAAATGTGAACGTGGGTGTGTGTGAAAGACAGAGAGACAGAAAGGAGAGAGTGAAAGAGAAAATAAAGGACAGAGCGTGAAAGCAAGCAAGACAAACAGATAGAGAACACTGCAGAGATATGCATGCCTTCTCATTAGGAAAGGATGTTCCAAGGCCAAAGGCAAAAGGGGGTTCAGTCCGTAGGGAGTTGGGTTGGGAACCTGAGGGTTGCCGGTTCAAGTCCCCGTACGGACCAAAGTATGGAATGTGGACTAGTAGCTGGAGAGAGGCCAGTTCACCTCATGGGCACTGCCAAGGTGCTCTTGAGCAAGGCACCGAACCCCTCAGGGTGCCTGTTCCGCAGTCGCATTAGTGCATGTATAGGACCTGAGCGTGTGTGTTTTGCAGGTCTGTGTGTTGTGTGTAATGACAGAGTGTAAATTGTAATTTCCCCACTGGGGATCAATAAAGAGTATTAATTAAATTAAAAAAGACTGAACATATGTCATGCCCGCTGCATATACGAAAAACAACTAGAGCTACTGTAGAAGAGGAATGGCGATTGGGTAAATACGGTATGTATTTATGTGTTAATGTCAGTGTACATTAATGGCCTGATGTTGAGATAAGTAACAAAGAATGGCGTGTGTGGGCCCTGCAGTGCCATGTGACAGGGGGCAATCTGCACACCTGTGCTTTCATCTGCTCCGCCGTGGGAGGACTGATATTAAGTCATTACCACAGGCGCTGCCAGCACACTCCCGATTCCGCACATGGCTGCCAGGGTGAGTGTGCTGCCATTGGATCACGCAGGCTGCGTTTTTCATCAGCCCAGTCTCCTGAGCGGACAATAAAGAAAACAAAACTGCTGTCGTGGGCACTCACAAAACGCACAGGCCCTTTGGTAGTGGCATAGTCAAAGTATAAGACCTTGTATTTTTTCTTCACTTCCTCTTGCATATAAAGGCTAGACCATAGGGACCCCGGAAAGGAGAATTGGATGAAAAGAAATGTGGACCATTTGAAAACAAGATGGATGGATTCTTCGAGAATACATCTGAACAGTGTCTCGAAAAAAAAACAGCATCTTATTACAATCACTTGACTTTGACTGACTGACTAACGTTACAACCGGATGCAATCAGTATCGGACGGAAATTTAAGGATGCAAATGGTGCTCACGAAAGTGAAATCAGTATTTGCTGAGCTACAGTATGAGAGCAGCACATGCCATGCAACATAGCAGCAAATACCTCCCACTTGGTA
>NC_045748.1:3559248-3568930 GCF_008692095.1 Etheostoma spectabile | reverse complement strand
AAAAAAAAAAAAAAAAACATCTCAAGCAATGTGTCATATGTTACCTGCACAAAACAGTGTACTGGAAGGCACACTCCTCCTCTGCAAAAATATTGTAACACAGCGAGTACCACGTGCTGGCCTAAGGCTAAAGATTTCAAGGATCATGACGACACCGGTATGCCATACCGCTACTCTCTCGCAGATGAAACAAACCATGAGCCACGGAGAAAGCAAATGTTTTTTTTTACACTAAAGCACTATTGAATGCGCTAAGACTTTGGGATTGTTGAGAAAAATGCTTCTCAACAGTAAAAGATTTTGAATTATTTAAAGGATTTTCGTGCGCAATGACAGACAAATGACATTCTTCATGGGGGTTTAAAAGTAAAGCATGCTGACACACACCCACACACGGCGATGCTTTCGCCCCCATCCTACCTTTAGAGATGTGTACCTGGAGTTTACAATAATTGTGTTCCCTGTTTCCAAGAATCAACCTCCGGCCATAATGTCGGTTTATTCATGAGACAGATTGAGGGGGGGGTTGGGGATGAAAGAGAGAACATGAGACATGCAATGTAGGAAGAATTCCTAACTAGATAGGATGAAAAAGTAAACACAGTCTCCTGCGATGTGACTATCAATCAGGCCAGCATGTCTCTGGGAGAGGGGGCCTAATTATGCCCCAAATGAGCATTGACTGTTTTCTAATGGAATTATTCAGACAGTCTGTGTTTGTATATGCCAGTCCCTCATCTGCTATTCACATTCATTAGAGCCGCACATTACACACTTGTGGTCTTTGGCAAATTATATTATTTTGCTAAGTTCAGAAGCCAGATCATCCTCAAAAAGAATTTGCTTCCCCACCTCGCTGTCACCTCCTACCCAGACCAAACCACCGTCTTTTTTTCTCCCTCTTTCACCTCTGGGTGGCTTGGCAGGAGAGACAACCATTATTAGCAGGCTGATGAGTTGGGCAGAGGATTAGGTCTCTGTGGCAGGCCGGTTTACCATGCATGAAAAAAGGAAACATTTGAAGATGAGTGGGTTTCGGTGATGCTGCACGTGGCGGGGCTGGGGTAACTGAGGGTAATGAGAGACAGTGGGACATGCTAGTCGTACGAGACGGATTTAGGTGGGGGAAATGGGGTTGAAAATAGGCCCTGAGCAATAGTCAGGGACATGTCGGTGGGAGAGAGGGAAGCTGGAATAGGAGCTCCGCTGTCTGAACGCTAACGAGCTGAGGGACGAGTAGGAGTTGCAATCTGTGGATTCTGCCACCATCATTGTAATTGTATCATTCTAACCAAACTTGGTGTAGAGAAAGAGAAATGGAGAGAGAAAGCATGTTCTGCATGCATGCACAAATGCCAGAGAGAGGAGAAAAGAGGGAGAGATTGAAATGTAATATCCCAGGCATCATTTATGTTCCCGGACTCCTCGGGCCATTGCTGCACACTGAGTACATCCATTGTGCTTACAGTAACTTCGCTCTGCAAAACGACCTCCATTTGAGTTATTTGAGGAGCAGTGGTCTTGTCCAAGGTGGCTTGAGGCCATTCTCCAGTAAGTCTTTTGGGAGCAATGCTCTTCTAGTTGCTGCTCATGCTCTTAGAATGGCAAATTTGGGGGCTGGAGAGACATCAGCACAGCATCCTCGTTTAGAGTCGACGGGGCTTTGTGAAGCTTGATGAAAGTCATCATTAAAGTTGCATAATGTCTCTTGACTGCCAACGACAATAACTTATGACATCTGTCTCAGTGTTTCATGTTGGCTGTCACAAGCAGTTTAAAGCCAGTTCTTGCGGTAATCACTGAGAAGATGGATTAGTGGGGATTTTGGACGCCACTCAGACATTGTTTGCTGTCATATGGCAGGAAGATTTAACTGTTATGAATAGAAAGGTAACACTGTCAGCTTAGTAAGGCTCTTATAATGGCAGGACGTGCTAATACATCTTCAAACAGGCTGTTTTCGCACATTTTCATTCGATGCATTCACATGCTTGGTTTGTTTATGTTGTTTTTTAATGAAATAGAGGGAAATACACAATTGACTGGACACAGATAAAATAATAATGCTGGCCGGTGTGTAAATATAAATGGAACCAAACTTAAAGGTCCCATGACATGGTGCTTTTTGGATGCTTTTATATAGACCTTAGTGGTCCCCTAATACTGTATCTGAAGTCTCTTTTATATAGATCTTAGTGGTCCCCTAATACTGTATCTGGAGTTCCTTTTATATAGACCTTAGTGGTCCCCTAATACTGTATCTGAAGTCGCTTTTATATAGATCTTAGTGGTCCCCTAATACTGTATCTGGAGTTTCTTTTATATAGACCTTAGTGGTCCCCTAATACTGTATCTGAAGTCTCTTTTATGTAGACCTTAGTGGTCCCCTAATACCAAGTCAATTTCCCAAAATTCATTCTCGATGCAGAATTACAGCCACCAGAGCCAGTCCCACATTGAGCTTTTCTTAGTATGTGCCATTTCTGAGTCTGTCGCTTTTGAGGAGGAGACGGGTGGGAGGTGGAGGGGGGGGGGGGGGGGGGGGGGGGGGGGGGGGGGGGGGGGGGGGGGGGGGGGCAAGGTTGAGGCTGGAGGTGTGGCCTTGACCAACTACCTTGTTTGGAAGCCATGAAGTCTCTCTCTCATAGGTGGGACAAATTCTCTGGAGGTAACCTTGCCCCTTATGACCTCATACGAAGCATGATTTCAGATTGGCCCATCAGAGCTTTAATTTTCTCGCCACTTCTAGCCACTGGGGGACCAAAGGCAGGCTGGGGGAACTCATATTAATGTTAACAAATCCTCATAAAGTGAACTTGTCATGCCATGGGACCTTTAATAGCAACAGTGAGATGATAGGGGGGTGCTGTTATTAAGGTGACACCTTGAATGAATCTGTCCCCTCAGTTTAGTCTCAAGTTAAGACGAAAGAGTCAGATAGTCAATGATCAAAGGCTCGATTGGGAAGGGAAAACATATGCAGAAAGGACTTTGCTATGGGGAAAGGTAAATCTATTCACAGCGGCAATGTCTTGGGAAATAAGAGGGGAAGAGAGTGAGGAAAAAAGGGCTCCAGGAAAGATTTCACTGTAAAATGTACGAGGCAAACAAACAAAAGAAAGAACACAAAATGGAGCTAGAAGCCAAGTTTTAAGACTTGCAGGTTGATTATAACAAAGAATTTCATCAGCATATTGTCTAATGAAGGAGTGAAGCCATTGGACCGGTAGTAAAGCCAATAATAACAATGGTAGTATTACAATTACCACATACTCTAATGATAATTAAACAGAAGCAAGAGAATCATATAGCTATCAGTGGGAATATGCTGGGCTTAAAAACATTTGGTTAACAAAATTCATACACACGAGCAGCACTTAAATCATTAACACAAGGCCCATAGCTTATCTACTGAAATACAAATCTTTCAGCCTCCCCTGGAATTAATTAAAGACTGTCACATCCATGAAGACAAATGGTACATAGTGATGCTTTTGGGGTTATGGGCCGAGACAGCAGCATCTCTATGCTTTCTCTCAGAATCTAGCTCTCTAGCTCTCTATGTTTGGGTTTTACAGGCCCTTATATTTCAGCACCTGTCAGATGTGTCGGTGCAAGTTTTACGGATATAGCAGAGTGGTCCTCTTGTGTTGGTTGCACATCCTTTTAACCCACATAGCTTGGTAAATTAGGGAGGTGGGGCTGAGTACAGCTGTATGTAATTTCACTATGTTGCTTCGATAAGAAGCGGAACAATTGCAACTCTAGCATTTCCAATCTTGGAATCAAATAGTGTCTGCTCTCAGGTGAAGCACCTATGCGAGAAGTGACTCTCGAAGCATTCTTGCAGATGTCTTATTCAGAATCTATCAGCAAGTAATATCCCAGAGCAACTACTGTATATCTGATAAGTGACGGTGCACAAACGCTCACTTCCTCCTCCATTTCCTGAGAGGAAGCCTTCAGAGGGAGCATTGCGGTGCTGATAAAACTCACACAGCCCTTTATTGCCGGCTAAAAGATTGCCAGAGCAAGCAAGCATTGCATAAGCTGATGGCATTTCCGGTACTGTAACACATGTGAGATTTCTTTGCTCAACTGAGAGTAAGACCGGACACTGTTTTTACAAGCATGGATAAAAAAATAAAAAATAAAAAAAATCTGATTTATTCCACTGGCACTTTTTTAATTGGAAGCAGTTCGCTCTTTATACCTGAGGGTTCAACATCCAAGACTGAAACTCACGCTGCAAAAAGACAATTGACTACATACGGGAACACATTTTGTGCACCATGCTTCTTAGTTCATGAGGCGCTGTAAACATTAACAGATTAAATATACATCCACTTGAATTGTCATCGCTGCTTGCTGCTGTTAACCATTCTTTGGGAGAGAGAGAGAGCGAGAGAGAAAGAGAGATAGAGAGAGAGAGAGAGATTCTCGCAGAATGGATGGCAGCCGTCCGAGTGCACGGGAACCAATTTTAGATGAAAACCCACACAGGGCAAGGGCTTTTTTTTTCTGTGTGCTACATTTCCCTTTGACATCTTAAAAGCCATTAGTTCAGCAATGCACACCACTGCTTTACACAATAGGACTTGGAATGCTGCCTTTTAGACATTATATTGGGGACAAACGACAGAGCACTTGCATAGAGGGATGCACAGAAAAGACTAAAGAACAGATGTACAGTGGAGCGATCTAGGCAGGCTGGTGGAAGAGAGCAAAGAGCAGAGTAAGTCAAGTTAAAAAAAGAGCGTCTGTAGAAACACAAAAGCCTTGGAGAGTTGCGCTAGCCAGCAACATCCATTACGTTTTAATAAAAAGACCATCACAAGGGCAATAAACTCCATGCAGTCTGTATACCTCAGTTGTATTTAATGGTTTATCAGAGTCTGTTCAACTACCCTTTAGACAATGTTTAGATCCAAAACTTGTTTTTTTTAAGGTTTTCTTTTGGGGCTTTTCCGCCTTTAATGGACAGGACAGCTAGGTGAGACAGGGAAGAGAGAGTGGGGGAGACATGCAGGGAACCGTCAAGTGTCGGACTTGAAACCTTGACCTCTGCGTTGACGCATAAACGTCTATGTAAATGTGCGCCTGCTCTACCAACTGAGCCAACCCGGCCACTAGATCCAAGCTTGTAAAGAAAATGCAAGGCTATGCTGAGTGAACTGTGTACTGTACACTGCTGAAGAAGAATATATAGCAATTCTAGAATTTGTAAAAAGATATTTTGTAGAAGAGACCTTTGTGTCTTCTCTGAAGGATAGACGGTCTCATTATAAGTTAGGCATGGGGGTCAGACACCCAACTGCTTCTATATCTATTATAATAGAGGTGTGAAGTCAGACCATGAGCTACATTATCTCACCATATCCACCATTAAGGTCAGTCCGATGTCATGGGCTCCTTTGTCTGACCTAGATAGGAAACACACATCACTCTCTCTAAAGTATACACAATAAAAAAGTCACTTCACTTTTGAGGTTCTTTTCATTCTGCTCTCTGACTTTCAAATGAATCAATTTTGCTTTTCTTTCCCCTTCTCCCTCACTCTCATTCTCCCTGTCTCTGTATGTATGCCCCAGATAGGGAAGCATTTGTTGTTCCGTTAGCTGATCTCTGATAAGTCCACACAACACAGTGGGAACAAGGCACGGAGCTTTTTAAGGTTTAAAAACAGTTATACAATCCCCATTTTTAATGTTCAAACACCAACAATCAGGGATGGATGTAATTTATTGATTGATTTCAGCCTCAATCGCATCATACAACCACTGTAACAATTTACACATGCTCATGTGTAAAATCTACTTAAACCATTACATTTGTTTTCTTTCAGCATTTTCAGGCTGATTGCAGACTGATGAGGGGTCCAGAATCAAAATAACACCAATAGCAAGAATGTGGATCCTACTGTTACAAAACATGAACATCTTTCTTTCTTTCTTTATTTCACAGGAAAACTGTAATATGTAACCAGTTACTAGAAAGCTCATATTTGTCCCGTAACATATGTTAAAAAGCATCATAAATATACACTACCGGTCAAAAGTTTGGGGTCACTTAAAAATTTTCATCGCACTCCATTATAGACAGAATACCAGCTGAGATTAGTGGCATTGTTTTTTTAACCAGGGCAGCAGTTTTCAGATTACGTTATGTGCTGACATAATTGCAAAAGGGTTCTTCAATGTTTTCTCAGTTAGTTTTTTAAAATGATATTAGATTAGTAAACAGAATGAGCCTTTGGAACATTGGATGAATGGTTGCTGATAATGGGCAATGTAGAGATTGCATTAAAGAGCAGCCACCCACTCAGATCAGCAGGTATTCTGTCTATAATGGAGTGGAATGGAAATTTGTAAGGGACCCCACACTTTTGAATGGTAGTATAAATGAAAAAAATGTAAATTGCTACAGAGTGAGGTATTTTAAAAAGGAGAACAGCCCCATACAGCATACCAAAAGACATCACGGATGACATTCAGCTATAGCTGAACATAGACTAACAAAAGAAAGAAAGAAGATATGATTGTTGGGTATGGGATGTGTATTTCTATTCAGTGCATGCACAAGTCAGCATTCAGTAACGTTTACCCCGACTGACCGGGCACCATCGTTTGATCTTAATGACACTTAACGCAATCGCTTCAAGACAGCCCTGCTTATTAGGAGCGGAACAGATGTTTTACCAAAGCGATGTTGCAGTTTTAATTAGCCATTGGTACTAAATGCATTAGCACCAGTAAACAGTGCAGTCTGAAATATAGCCATGTGCCACCGGAGCAGAACTCTGTAGAAAAATGTGAGCAAGAGCCATGGAATCGAGGGGCAGGGATGAGTAAAGGAAAACCATCAATGGCAGTTGTTAGGGGAGCTGAAATTGCGGGGTGCTGTCACAAACAGTGATTTGACCATATACTTGTTCTGTCATTCGGGGCTTGAGCTGCAGTTAAGAAGAATCATGGCTAAAATCTACGGCGCTGAAACATCTGGTGGTTTATCTATTGAGTGGGCCTCATGGTGTGGCTTCTGAGGACGTCTCTAGGAAGGAGACAATCATCATTCCTTTCCCTATATGACGCTCCTTAACAGCACAATACCGCCCCAGCCATTACTCATTCAAACAGGTGCACTCATGAGCCTGATATCGAAACTCGGCAGTACAGATGGCTGCAGTTGGAAGAATTAAACACAAGTATCATTAACTGCAGGATTGGAAACCTATAGCTCAAAAAAAGCTCATGACACCATGGATGTGTAATGCCCTCAACACTATCAATTTAGAGTGGAGAATTATTGACAGTCCCTATGCTTGACACTAGGACTTTAGTCTAACCACAACGAATTCGCAGAGGATTTTCCAATAGATGTCTGCTGAGGCTATAATACCAGTCCTTCTACAGCAGCCCACTCCAGCTCCTCTGAAATCATTTCTCGACGCCATACACAATTCCAATTTCTGACTTATCCCCCTTCTACTTGTTCAAGAGCATGTGCATCATACACACACACACACAGGGCTGATTGCCTTTTGTCCACTCCTGAAAGGCTGCCCACCTGGCTCCTGCTCACCTCCAATAGGGTTCATTATGGCGGCTGTGCACCCGTCCAGCTGCTTCTTTACAATACAAACATGAACTTGTCTTTCTTCCTCCACCGCTGGCTTTCCCAGGCCCTAAACCTTTGGCCTGTCCCGCCTGCAAAAAGCCCCGGTGTTGTTTGCTAGCACTAACCAGCCTGCCTCTTTTCTCCACTTTTGCCCCCCGAGGCCACATCTTTTGAGTAACATCCTAACGATAGCCATTCCTCCTACTCCTCTTAAAGATCTTCCGCTTGGTGTCTCTAAATTATATACGGCTGATGTGAACTGTTTCCTTTAACGGTGGCGGAAATGAATCCCCTGTTCGAAATTGCTGTGGCATGTAACAGCCCTCGAGCGGCCCGGTTAGAGGGTTTAACAAGGTTAAATGAGTGTGCTGGGATGGTTAAGAAACGGGGGGGAGAGAAGGGGGTGTAGGGGTGACAGTGGGGAGCAAAGGGAAGGATGTGTAGGCTGAGTTTTCATGTCTGAATTTGTAAAAACATGATGATCCGTCATGAGGTTTTATAAACTCATAAACACCCCCGCCCGCACCACAGCCAGTAAAGGACGAGCAACAGGGGAACGGCAGTAAATGCAGCACGAACAGACTCCGGGACAGCGACTGCCTCCATGTAAAAGCAGCCATAATAGAAAGATTTTAATAGGAAGTGTCCCCACTTACACTTTAATCTACCCAAGCATTGTATTAACCAGACCTGGTAATGACTGTGAGGGAGTACTGCACGACATGAGCTGGACCAGCGGCTGCCATGCTCCTGCTCAATCAATGGTTGACGCTTCGGTCACCGTCAGTATTTTTTATTTTTTTTTATTTTTTTAAGCCTCCAATGTTTACAAGGATTATATTACTTAGGCTTGACTGGCAGAAGAGAAATCTGCAGATTTGAATTTGCATTTCCTCATGTGTTGTGTAAATAAATACCTCATCTCTCCTGCACGCTCTCAGTCTCTTTTTTTTCCCCCTCTGTGTCTTCATTTTTCTGAACACGAAAGACTCAGAGACACAAAGACAGAATGAGAGATTTGATGTCTTTTTTTCACAGTTTCTTTAAACAAATCTCTGGGACACCCTAAAATATTAAGGCTGTTTTCACACTCCTTTCGAAGAAAACCACACTTATCCACACAGAGTTAGTTAAACTTCCCTACAGGAGGACAAGGATGGAACAAATTAGCTTCTTCTTGTATTCACAATGTCACTTCCTTTGAAAAAAAATAAGCCTAAATGTATCCGAGCAGAAAAATACAAAGTGAATGAATAAAACATATGGCCTAAATTTGGTTGAGTCTGTTTGAGTTTAACCACGTTTTTTTTTTACAGGAATAAAAGCACCATTATCCAAAGGTCCACAAAAATGCAGCTTTCACTCATTTTTATTGCCTTATATGAGCTGATGCAGATTTCCTTTTAAGCTCAAGTACAAGCCAGTACAATAGCCACTGCTGGAGTCTAGGTGTGTGTGTGTGTGCGTGTGTGTGTGTCTGTGTTCGATGGGGACTGTGATTGTATTTTCCTTTCTCATGTCCCCTGAGGAGGTGACATGGTTGCTATTGTAATTCCACTCTCATTTCCTACGTCGCAGCGGCGACTGCAGTCTTGTCACTCAGGAAGAGCAGAGAATAGGCCTGTCAATCAGTCAAGGACCCATTTCCAGAGCAACGCTTAAAAAGGCTGCACTTGCCCAGCCTTGTTAGCATAACTAAATTCCAACACTTTGTCCAACCCCACACTATGATTAGCGGGATAGGCGACTGCGAGGGAATAATTGGGAGCGAAAAGATGGGAGAACAAAGAGCGTAATGGAAAGGGAAATGTGTAAAGGGTACCATTAGATTACACTCTTTGGTGAAAGACAGTGAGAAGAATTTGAACAGCAGATCTAGGGATATGGAGACATATCAGGAGATGTACAGTATTAAAAAAAATACTGGGACTGAACACAGACGGGGAACAGGTTTACTGGAGGAGACAGTGTCATTACTATATGCTTAAATAATGGCAAAATGCAAATTCAGAAAGAATCACAGTGCAAAAAGGAAGACAGGCCCAATCCCAAAGTGAGCCCTGAG
>NC_045748.1:3553847-3559238 GCF_008692095.1 Etheostoma spectabile | reverse complement strand
TAAAGACTCACAGACTTAATTGATCTGAGGTGCTAAGTGAGTGAGTGTGTGAGGCTGCATGGGCTCAGATAGTATAATAATATAATATAGTAAAGTAAGTATAAATGAGATTAAGACAGCACCTGATTACATCACGTTACGTCATCAACGTTTAATAACAGTTTATAGTTTTGTTTATTTATTTGATTAGGACAATGCACATTAATGAACATTTCTGTAAATGCGCCGGTGTGAGCCAATTGGCTATTTTTCAACTGTAGTCCTACCTAGCATGCATGTGTTTTATGGTGGGAGAGGAGAACATACAAACTCCAGACCGAAAGGCCCGGAACGACCTGGTTTCAAACCAAGAACCTTCTTTGCTGTGAGTCAGAAGTGCTAACCACTTAGCCACCGTGCTGCCAAACTTTGTTGCTTTCCACACGGCCAAGGCACAGGAGACGGCTGGCTGATTTGAATTTTTTTTCAAAGTCTTGTTTTACAAGCCGGACAAAAAGTCCGGTCCGAGGTTGTGTCATGTGTCTCGTGCTGTTGTTTACCTTTGTAATTTCCGGATTTCCTATAGTCTCCACGGTGAAGTCTGCATCGATGCAGATTCAAGGAAAGGGCTAGGTAAGTGTGTACTCAAACCCTCACGCCCTTTGAAATTTGACACTAGGACAACCCTAAGCACCAAAGTCCGTGAGTCTGTGAGTCCCGACTTTGGGATTTGGCCACAGAAAGACAAACAGTGTCATATGACAGTAAAAAGCCAACAAATGGATGGAGAGCCGGAGCAAGGTTGATTTGAAAAAGTAGAAGTGGTAATAGAAAATCTAAGTAATCCAGGGTGAGTGCAGAGTGCGGTGCGTGACAGGTAGAGTGGGAGGTAAAGGAGGTGCTTCTGCCCCGCTGTACGCCTTAAACAGAGCAGAGCTCTAACCAGAATACCATCCATCATGCAGTCAGTCACAAATGTGACGTGGCATGCAAAACCGTTTCCTGTCAAAACAGAAGAAGACAAAAAGAGAGCACGGCGCGAGGGTAAGCTAAAACAAAAATAATAGAAAATGAGCAAAAGGGGAAGCGTGATTGAAAGGAGCGGAGGTGCTCAGAACAGAGAAAACAGAGGCAATCATTTCAGACTGGACAGAAATGTGTTTACGCTGATGTAAGATTGACATAGTTGGAGAGATATCCATATTCTCTGCTCAAAATGTGAAATGTAACTCCGGATGATTTCACATGCAACAAATGCAACGTCTATTCAGTCTGTGAACCTGGGAATTCCTTCTAAATCTGATCTCCTAACTTTGTAATCCTCTAATTTTTCTGCTAATCATTGATTTTCACATAGATCAACTCGAGCCTATGTAGTGCATTGTTTTGATTTTCAGTCCACAGTATCAATCACAATCACATGGCTAAACAGAGAGTTATTATTGGAATCACATTCATCATGGCCATGAAATGAGAGCAATGTTGCAATGTTTATTGTCTGCTGGATGAGTATTTTACTGCTTGCTAACACATTAGCCATTCTACTTTATGAAGATAAAATGTGAGGTGTCCCTAATATGTGCTCTGCATTCTGTGTGAACACCCCCTTAAGAGCAACACACTATGTTGATCCTTATAACGTTTGGTGTGAGCCAATGGCCAATATTGTCGTGTTTTTTTAAAGAGCTAGCTCTGTTGGATACTATGTCACATCTTTTCTTGTACACACCAGTAAAATACTCGTGAAACAGCCAAAATCCATTTAACGGTGGGTGTTTGGAATCTCTGACATGAGCCAGTGTGGCCCCCGGAGAAGGAGAGAGAGATCATTCAGCTTGTAAGATAGTTATGCTTTGCATTTTATCTGACGTAATTCTTTCTCATGAACCGCCGTTTTCTTTAATCTCTTTCTCGTGCGACACAAAGCCAACCTCAAAAAAAGCACACCAGTAAAACGTGTTTATTGCTGAAAAGGCCACAACAATTCTGATTTCAGCACTACTATGAGGAGCAAGACAAATGTTGTTTCTATGAATGCTGGACTGAATGAGGCCACGTGTATTATAAAGTCCCAGTTTGTTTGTGCTGTAAAGTACAAACAGGCCGCTGTTGAGATGGGAAAAAATATATATATAAAAATCAAGGAATCAAGTGTGCATCTCACAGGATCTTTGGGGGATATAGTACAAACTCGCCTTCTTGAGGAAAAGTCTCAGGAGCCATTAGGGTGAGGAACTGCAAAACACTTAACCCTTTCATCAGCTGGACCTCATTCATAGCCTCAATTCATTTTGGTATTCCACTCCATCGCTGGTTCTCTCTCCCTTCCCATCATCTCTCTCTCAAGGGTTAGTCCCTCCTCTTTTTCTTATTTAAGATAGTTTTTTTTCTGCTCTCTCTTCCTTTCATATTTTTTCTATCTTGTTCTCTTTGTCCCGCTTTCTGTCTTTCTATCTCCCCTTCTCTGCTGTTTCTGCCGCACAGTGCAAAGGGCTCTACGGGGGACCAGTTATCGATTGAACTGAGTCAGCTATGTCCACTTTAATTCATTAAACCCCTGCTGTCAATGCCTATTGGGCAATTCCAGTAATGTAAAGGGACGAGCCAGAGCCTATACATGTTGGGGTTAGGCATAGGTGTGCATACGTAGGGACTAACTGGAAGCAATCATTGCATGCATGAAAAATAATAAATGAAAATAAGCACGGACACTGCTGTCCTTCATGGCTCTTGGTTGGGAAATTAAAATGGATAAATCAACGTAGAAGGCAAAACCAATATTTTCTTCTAACTTAAGGGGATAGCAATAATTGAATTGAAGTAATGCATATGGTAATTCATACTGTTTCATGCATGGCATTCCACACAGTGGTTGAAAACTAATTATTATTTTTGCGTTAGAGGAGCCCAGCTCTGAATATCTAGAAATCAGCTTGAAGTAGTTGAAAATGAGCCTCTGTAGAGAGAGAACAATTATCCAAGCATATCAGTATTTCATGACAGACTTTTACATTGAAGTTGGAATGACAACAAGAAAACATATAAGGAGTAGAAGCAACAACGTAAGGAGCACAGCAAAGCTAATCAGGGTGGATTTATCTTCAATCGGGACGTTGCTGTGTTTCATCTCTTCCTTCGCTTAAACGGGCGAGTGGTATCATAACCGCTTTGATCCCTGTCACAAGCTGCTCTCCCTGCTGCGTGAAAAGGACTCTGTAGAAAAATAGAAACCGATCTGCGTGCATGCAATCACATTACACACTTGTCAGCTTAAAAGGTCAACATATTAGTTTGGTTCCTGCTGCATATACAAGTCACCCCAGTCAACTCATCATACAAGGTAGAAAAAAAAAGTATATTATATGTATATATATGTTCTGCATTTTCTATATGTAGCTGATGGCATTTACAGTTTTTGATCAAAGCAGGACAAACAAATAGATAAGTGTAACTTAATAACTGGGAGCTTCCATGCAGAGATGCTTTACATACACTGTGACGCATCCCTGGGCGTCGGAGCCATTATGTGAGGGTCAAGTTCCACCCACTTTTTTGAATTATTAGTTTAAACCCCCTTCACTTTTGCAATGTAGAATATCAATGCACCCTTCTTTCCACAGAGCCCTGTGTCACGGCTTCATTATAAAATCCATCCCGCTTGCTTATTGGGAGAAGGCTCAAATCAATGGAACGTCTCTTCTACGTATTTACTGCTACTGTGCACCCAGGCAGACTTTCACTTGGCAACCAGAGCAAGCTCACACATGCACAAAAGCACGCAGGGGCAGTAATTTAACCAGATGTTTGAACCTTTTTCGACTGTTGCTTATAGCCTTCTTGTTTTTCTTACACGTTTCTGGTCTTGCATTGCCAGAGAAAAAGCGAGGGGAGGAACAGCTGGATGTCAGGCTTTATCCCAGCAATGTAGATCCATTGAGCCAGAATACAAAGTATAATACTGACTGTAAAATGGAAAGATTGACAGCTCATTTCCCAAGTGAATAACAATAGCTAGTGTTCTCTTTCAGGTGCGTTAGGGGTGTCATTTTAATGCACGTACTCGTACCATGTATGTCATACAAGCCTGAGGAAATAATTATAACCATTTTGATCACAACTTCTTGTTGCATTTTTTCAAATGTAAATGTGTGCTACTATATGAAATACTTTAGAATAAGACAGAGTTAAGACATCATACACTTGGTTCATGGATTCAGAAAGGTGACAATCCAATGTTTTAAAAACAGTAAACTATTCTTACCTTCTTTAAATAGAAAATTATGAAAAATCTATTTTTCTCAACTATCGAGGGCAAACTATGGTTCGAGGTTAACAGAAATTGCAATTGCATGCAAGCATAATGAGTTAAGGTAAATAACCAATGATTGGTAATTACTAATGGTGGCTGTGAATTAATCCCCAAAAATCATTATCTGTACTTTTAGTAATCTTGAGTTTGAAAATCTTCAAATGTGATCTGGGCCTAACCACTTCATGGATGCAATTGAAAAAATTTACCCACATAAAAGTATCAAACCACATGTTAAAAGTACAAGAATACAGAAAATGACATCTACTCTGTTAAAAATGTATGAGGAGAAGCCAGAGGCTACACATTAGATTTTCCAATGCGCATGCCCAGTGCTTCCTACACCCATGGTAACAGGGTGTCACTGAGAGTGAAGTGTGTGACAGCATAATCCAATGAGTGCATCACAGCAAAAGCTGGCATCTCCGTCACTTCCACACTCCGTCACTTCCACACTTCGATCGATCGCATAAGCAGGCGCAGTATGTGTCAACATTTTGTGTGACTTGGTTTTCATCTACATTGGTCAATATGAGGCAGCGTTCATCAATCTCCATTACTCTCCACAGATGAGTCTCCTTCGCCTGATGTGCCAACCTCTGGGTGCACCGCGGCAGGGCTGATGGGCAGCGGACACTAATATAAGCACCGTGCTCCGTTTCCCTGCCGCGACTGCAATCTCCCTGTTCACTCCCACTCCTCAGCGTCAGTGGGCTCTGTGCTTGACATATGAGAATGTGAAAGCTCTCTTGTATTCACACAGCCCACCCTTGCAGCTCTTCTATGGACAGTAACGGCATTACAATGCAAGGCATTACAATGTGCGCAACAAATTTCCTTGTGACTATCTCACAAGGAATCCATTTAGTTTATCATTTATAGATTTACTTTTGAAGTAATTTAATATCTAAAAACACATTCAGCAGTGGGCCTTTATATCTTTCTAATATGTAGCCATGGAGGGTTTTTATATACCCAGCATTATCCTGTGTACACTGGCGCACAAACACACCTACGCATGATTTGTGCCTCTACTTCTCTCTGTATACTGTGTGTGCATGTGGCCGAAGATGTTTGTGTGTGTGTGTGTGTGTGTGTGTGTG
>NC_045748.1:3552629-3553837 GCF_008692095.1 Etheostoma spectabile | reverse complement strand
TGTGTGTGTGTGTGTGTGTGTGTGTGTGTTTGGCTTTCCCCCGGGGGATGAAGCAGTGGTATTCAGCAGGCCTTATTAAAATGCCAGTCTAGCCTAACAGAGTTAGGGAAGGCAAAGGCGGCTGTCCTTGGTTTTTCTCATCATTCTGAAACCCCCAATACACACACATTCACATGCACCCAACCTTCACACACAGCTCCCCCCACGCTCACTCCACAGTGGGCCAAGACCTGATGAACTCTGTTTTCTCCGGCCCTCCCTCACTATCTCTCTCCTGCTCTCTTTGTAATTGTCTCTCCCTCAGAACAAAACAAGAAGGTCGAAAGCTTGCAGGAGGTAATTAATGTCCCCGCTTCCATACATTATAGATGTGATCGTTGACTGGGATACCTACATACTTTATTCATATCAAACATTTAATAAAAGTCCATTGGGTGTTATGTATGAGTACGTACACTGCTTATCTATCAAAAGAGTGATTTTGTTTACATGCATGAATTTAAATGATATTAAGTGTTCATTACTTGAATTAAAATACAGACATAAAGACAGTAGAATATTGGACTAACCGACAGCATTTGCATTCCTGTACTGAATGGGTGCTCGGAACAATGACTTCTTTCCTGGAAGTGAATATGTTGACATTAAACAGAATTTGATTTTTTTTCTACATGCTTTCTCTGCAGTTTTAGTTATAGCTAAGCATGATGACATTTTCTACAAATTTCTGGGGTAACTTGCAGTGCTGTGGTCTATGTGATACCCAGGTATACGCATTAGACCCACTAAGAAGGCTCCAGAATTTCCATATACCCACTTAAAAATGCCCCATGACACTCAACAACATATTTCCATTTTATGTTTGATATAATTTGAATTGTCATCTGTGTATTTCTTCTTCACATGGGCTAAATACAGGTATGTCCATCGTAAATTGGTCCGTAAAGATGTATCCGAATGCAGGAAATGAAGCTGTCGATGCTTAAACCTTCCATGGGGGAAGACACCCAGACTCCGCTACTATGATATCCCAACCCCCCCAAAAAAGGCAGATTCTGGCCAATATATATACAGTACAGTATACCCTCTACAACACATTAGACTACACCACTGGTGACTTGTGTACTTAGACATAGTCTCGCTTTGCCAGACCTTCCCCCACCCCGACGTTGCGGAGGAGGGTCTGGCTAGTCCACACAGCATTCTGG
>NC_045748.1:3530062-3552619 GCF_008692095.1 Etheostoma spectabile | reverse complement strand
GGAGAAAAACGTGCTCTGGTGTATTGGCATTTGTTTAAACCAATCACAATCCCTTGGGCAAACCGAAAAAGCCACGTTGCCATGGTAATATAGCCTCTGGAAGGAACTTTTGGACGTTCAAAAGTTGTTTTAGTTGTGCACCATAAAACTCAGATTGGACAGATAGTCTAGCTAGCTGTCTGGATTTACCCTGCAGACATGTGAGGGGCAGTTAACCATAGTCCCCATAAATCAACTGGAGTTTAAAATGCCAACACAAAGGAAGCCCAAGGCAATGAATATCCGGCTTAAATGAGTGAAATTTGGTGGAATTTCCGTTGGCAATGGAGCAATCCCAGGAGCGGAACATCGTGGATATAGACTGACTTAAACATGAACTTGTCCATGATTGCTGGCTGTAATCATTCAAAATCAGTTTTGTTTTTTGTAGATGGTAGCTATAACTTGCTTCAGTGGCAGTTAAAATGACTGTCACCAATTATATATAATCAGAGCTTTTAAGACGTGCAGAGATACCAGCCTTCAATTACAGTCAGGCTCCATTGTAATGTACAGACCTCAAAACCAGGTGTATGAAAACGCTGATTGAGGAAACAACCCCATTTTTGTTCTGTGGACACCTTGATTCCTGCTTGGTCTGAGGCTGAATATCAAACCTGATAGGACAAATAGCTAGTATGGCGCACGGACAAGCGTACACAAAATCTCTACTTACATTCAGTAGCTCACTAACATCAGTTCAGGCCATTACGTTATCTTGTTTGGGCGCTGTTTGAAAAGCAGCCAACAGCAGTTACTCTCTGACTACAAGCATTCTCATTAAACAGGTTAATATAACGTATGAAAACGTATGCACAACAAATGATGTGATAGCTTACGAAATTAATTTAACAAAAGTAACTCCTAACCATAACCCTAACCGGCGCAAGTAGCACTTCCAGGACCTAAAACAGTTTTGTTTACTGGGTGAACAGTCTTGCTATTTTCCTTTAACTTCTTCCGGGATAACAACTCTGCTCCCCTGTGTTTTGGGAAATGGCCAAACCACAACAATCTCCTTATGTGGATTTTTGTGGTATATTACTAGGTGCTCTGATCATAAGTGTAAATATGGCACATAGTAATAAATATGTGGAATACATACATAACTAAAGTGCATTACTTTTAAAAGCTATATGTACAAATTGTTAATGAGAAAAGCCTGAGTAATGTGACATTAAAAGGCAATATCATGGCCATAAGCATACATCATTTTGTATTAGCACGCACTCTTGAACTCTTACACTATCTACCTCAGATGTGATGCTGTTGTATTTAAGATCCAAACTGGTAATCTTATTTCAGCGTTGTGTCTTACTCTTTTGTTTCATTACACTCCTCATGCTTTGTATCACAACTGCTGCACAGCAATTTCCCTCAGGATGATTCAAATTGTATCTTATCTTATCTTATTAAATTGTAATCTTATCAAACCCCATTTACCACCTTGTTGTTGTTTTAAAGATTATGAAAAACACTTAAGTTTGAAGATTTAAATAATGGGTTTTTACTTGCAGTTTTGAGCAAAGTAACCCACTGCAGTCAGATGGGAGGATTATTAAATTGATGTGACCGTATATGGAAAAAAAATAGGCTACACAAGTAAAATTAGACAAGGCTTCACAAAAACATGGTACCCAGCCTGTTTCATGATACTTGTTGTCTTACGGAGAAAGATATCTGCAGTCTGGTATTTAGTTTTCCCAGAGGATCCTGTGACTATTTCCTTGCAGGCTGTTTCTGTGAGGAAGTCGGGGTTACTGACCCATTGTTTGTTCTGCACATGAATCCTCAACAGCTGTCACGACCATTTTTGCATTATCGTGTCCCCATCTGAAACTTGCTACCGAATTGTTCCTTGTCATCTAAAATAAGTCTCTCTTGCATGCCTGCTACAGTATGAACGGATCTGCATGACATTGCCTGTTCATTGGCTTACTGCAGAACACAGTTATAAGCATGCATAACATGAATAGTACTAGAACAGCATACTGTACACTAAGTAAAAATCCTTCAGCAAACGGGAAGCCTTTACCAGCTCTTGTTCTGCATTCACTTCTGTCACTCGCTCTATTTGTCATTCACTTACACAGAGGAAGACAAGTACTTAAAGCACCCCCCCCCCCCCCCCCCTCACAGACAGCTCACCTTCAGAGCCTAATGAACACATTGAAATTCAATGAATTTTAATTTGCCGTTTTATTAGGACAAAGGATAAAAGTCAGGGAATTTATTAGTAGGGAAATTTAAAAGAAAAGAGGCCACGCTTCTTCATTTCCTGCACATTCTACAATAAAAGAATAAGAAAGAAAGAGAAAAAAAACAATTAGCTTTGAAACTAAAATCTCCATCTTAATGGACGTAGAGGTACTTAACTTATCGTCCTTAATCATGTCTTCTCATGCACTCTAATAAGTTTTAACCATAGAGTAAGATTTACATGAAAAAAATATGTAAGAGTAAGACAATAGCAAAGTGAACAATATGGTGTTGTATTTTAGTTTTCTCCCCTGCAGGTGTTTATTCTGAAAAATTATGTTTTTTAGATGACAAATACAAGTCATGATATTAATATACAAAAGGCAAGGAAACTTGAACAGGAAACTGTTTGCCTCCTTTCATATATCTCCCATAAAAACATGTCTTTAATGTATGTGTGTGTGTGTGTGTGGTGTGTGTGTGTGGTGTGTGTGTGTGTGTGTGTGTGTGTGTGTGTGTGTATGTGTGTGCTCTGATTACTGTGTTTGTTACTCTTTCTGTATCTGTTCTATCCTTATGCAAGCCATATCCCACAGTCTGATGCTAATGCTACTGCTAGATCCTGAGAAAAACATATTTTCATATGTGTACCAAGGTGCTGTTGACACACAGACATGAGGTGCACATGCAAACATATGTCTCTATATACACACACACACGCACACTCGCACACTCGCGCACAGAGGTTCTTGAATTTGCAATGCAGCATAGTTATATTTAACAACTGGCCCATCAGGCACACTGCTTCTCCAACATAGATGGAATCAAACTGTAGGCTAGCCGTGACTGGCTATAAGACATTTTTAGAAACCACCTCACTTTGTGGTAACACTTCTCAATGGTACCACTCTGCAGAATCGCTGGCATGTGGCACAAGTGATTCTTCCACTGCAGTGGATACCAGGCTGCAGGTAGTAGTCTGTCGGCTGCTATAAAGCAGGGCATTGTCATCGGGGGTGTCAGCATGAATTGTTACCGGTGAGCCAAATCCATCATGTGGAACTATGGGCCAGTGTCAGTGTCTCATCTCCCTCTGTAGTCAAATTCATGTTCTGCCTTAGTGCTTTTTCAGGATGGAGACAAAAACTAAGTGATGGTGAAATGTTCAAATCCTAAGCATGACTTATCTTAGTTACAGCTCTATTAGTCATTGTTTATATACAGTATACTAAAGTTACCAAGTGAAGAAAATGTGGATATAGATATTGACAAAAAAATAAAGCTTAAAGGTCCCATATTATGCTAATTTTTAGATTTACAATTGTATCTGTATTTACCGCTATTTCACCACTGTGGGAAAATTAAACGTTTTCCTTATCTTATCTTAATTAGGGTTTCTAAAACATGTTTATTTTTCCTCATTCTGTCTTTCTGAATGTACCTGTCCTGTATTCACACGCTCCGATTTACCTGTCTCTTTAATTCCCCCTCCTGAAAAAAAAGGAAGTAGTTTAGTCAGCGTTCAAGGGTCTTCCACAACTCTTGGGGCCTCTGCACCATCATTGCAGCCGGGGAATGACTGTAACGGCTCTGTGGAGGGATTTCCTACCTCTATATAGTGTATTTGTCACAACCGTAAGGAAGACCATTTTAACTACAGGCTTTGTGCATTTCTCTGTGGGTTGAGCTTTTTCATATTTTCACAGTATTAATTTATATAGCACCTCGACCAGCTTAATAATCAACAAAGACATTTAGAACTGCCTTTTTACAATATGGGCCCATTAAAGTATTGGACTTGCAATTATCAGATGGATTTAAACTTCCTTAAACAGATACATGCTTACATTGCTTTGTGTCGGTTGGATGTGTAAATTGGCAACTATTTGCTAACATGTTGCTCATAACTGCTTCATATGGAGTTCAAATGTCAGGGTTATGTGTCTGTAAGCTCTTCTGTCCCCAGAGACCAGAGAAGTAGCTTTAGGTACAGTTCCAAAAGACAATAGTACAGTACAGTAATACATTGTAGTGTCACTTAGCACATTTATCTGCATCCTGCATCTGGTATGCATTATATAACATGTGCAAAATAGCACGGTGAAAGAGAAGAAGCTATATTATGACTCCTAAATGGATGCCCAGCTTTTCCCTACACCTTATTTTTTTTATACTAGAAGAATGGATACTTTGACACTTCAGCAGGTGCCCTTATTTTGTTGCTAGAGCAATGAATTAAAACAAGAGTGGAATGTGTACCCACAGCTACACCTGCACAGTTTCTTTACACTCTTCATGCTGTGTCACTTGAAAGGGGAATTAGTTTACCAAACGTGTGAAGTAAATTTGGAAATAGTATCTTTGCAGTCTATTAACATTCTTCCTACTTAAAATAACTCAGTGGATAGGATATTGTCTGCACATTCTTGCTGAAACCTGTATTTACAGCAACCAGTACCTGGAAAAGCTCTCTCTGTGCGTAGGCTGTCACAGCATTGCAACAGATACTGTGTTTTGTCACTTAATGTTATGCTATGCACACCAGGGGATTGCCATGGCAAGAAAAAAAAAAGACAAATGAACTCTTTAATCTCTGAGGATAGCAATTCCACCAATGCGTCAAACTGAACTATTAAAAGCTTTTATGGCAGAGTAACGGGAAGAGATTAAACAAAGAGTCAAATACATAATGCACCAGAGGCTTTGGTACAAGTTAATCCTGAATTAGTTTATAATTTGTGAAAATGTGAAAAAAAGATGGAAAAAGAGGAGGTGTGTGAAACAAATAGAGGGAATAATTGAAAAATGTGGTGGGGAAAAAAAAAGATTTCTTGGAAGAGGCAGTTCTCCTTTCCCATCATCAATAGCTAACTAGAAAAAAAAGAACCCGCATATTTCCCAAATAGTTCTAAATCAGAGTAGAATTAAACAGAAACTATTTGAACATGTGTATTTAAGGCTGACATATCCCACTAACGAAATTGTAATTACTGATAACTACGGATCACTGAAATCAATCATGATAGATAAAAAAAATAAAAATAAATGAATGGCCACATTGTGCCTTTAAAAAAAAAAAAAAAAAAAAAAAACCTTTGTTAGTAAAAGTGGTCTTTCTTTTCTCTCCAAGAGTAAAAATCCAGCACTGTTTCTGTGGCAACTCGATTTCAAAGAATCAGTGCTGAATGCCAGACATCACTGGGTAAATGAAGGTTATGTAAGTCTGATGGCTGGAAATTGAAGACCGGTGAGCAGAAAACAGAAAAAAAAAAAATTGAAAGCTGGAGTAATGCACCCGCATTTGTTTTATCTCAGTGGGGGTTGTGACTTCAAACACCACCTATATCTTTCTCCTCCTCTCCCTCCTCCCTCCTCCCTCCTCCCTCCCCATCCCTCCTGTGGTCGGAGTGAGCCAGTCCACCCACATATCACCCCCCCCCCCCACACACACTGCCCTGTTTGCTCCTCACCTACTGGTAAACATTTCATCAGTCCTCAAGGAGAGCCATAAAACACAGTCACTGCTCAGTGGATGATGCACCAGGAACCCACCAGCGCACATTTTTGCGCTTAAAGGGACAGGGGACAGGGACTAGATCGGCATGAATTTAAGGACATAAGCATTCTACATGAGACTTTCATTTTAAAAGTTAGACGGCGTGGTCCCCGGAGCGGAAGAGATAAAGAGTTGGAGACGGAGCATGGAAAGAGAGGAAGGGAACTGTTATGTAGTTTTCCTGTTGCCTAGATACAGGCAAAAGGATGGTCATCTCATCTTATTGTTAGGTATCTAATGCTTCAATTGAAATGCACATGCTTTTCACAGCACTATGTCTTGTTTGCATAAATAATAGTTATATGGTTTAGATATGAGATTACCTCCGTGCATGTTTCAGAGATTTCCTTGTAAAAACAGTATGACATTGCAATTTTCCGCAGATTCACTTGAGTTTCTCTAGTTTATATGAAGCTATATTTTCTGGACCATTTTCTTAAGAAGTTCTTTTTTTTTTTTCATCAAAATGCAGTGTGCGTTGCTCATACGGATTAACACAACTTCCTCAAACAAACAATCCAATCCCCCCCCCCCCACCAGCATGCCTCTCAATGGTGCACATTTAGAGTGGGAGTCTGCTTGGGCGCCGCTCTCACTCGTGTGTGAAGTGCTGATTTCTTGCTGCTGAGCCCAGAGGAGAACGGAGCTCATTACGAACTCTGAAAGATTTACGAGCTATTACAGAACAACTCCAACTGTTCATTTACTTTAGATGTGCTTTTATTTGTTTACTTCTGCATTAAAGCACGGATTAAGTGATTAAAACTAAACATAATGGAGGTTGTTGTTCCTCTCGGTGGGGGAAGAGGACTGCATGCGTACCTCTGTACCTCGGCTTGTAAGGAAAGCGGGATGTGGAGCCAGCGCGACAGCTTTATGGTGGGAGTAAAGCTTTACAGAGAAAAAGGAAATCATGTGCTAAGCCGTTAAATTAACATCTAAAGTGGCCGGTCTTAATTTCTCGCTGTCAGACGGAAATGTCAAGAGTGATGAAGCACGTGGAACCTCTCCGGAACTGACTGCCTACCTTGCCCACTTTGATGACTTAACCATTTGTTTGAATTATTCCTATGCTGGCATCTGCTTTTGTAAGCGGTGACATTACATTGTAATTTGCTGGTAGAAAATGAGAGTTTTGATAAACTGCTTTTTGAGTGTCCAAGGGGATGTCCATTTTTATTTGCTGTAATTGTATCTCAGTCATGTTTTGAAAAAAAAAACACTAACTTCTAACAAGTCGGATCCAGGACTCTGATTGGATACATGTGCTTTTTATAAAGAAGGTTCAAACCACAATGGATAGATTTAGATGTGAAGAAAATGGGGGAAAGCTTAAACAATTACTACCTTCTGTGGTATCCCTCGCAACAGAAGGCGCAGAGAACTTTCTATTTCAATCAACTTGTCTAAATTAGATGCAGCGCCATCTGTGTAATATAATGTCAAGATGATGAAAAATTCAAGTCGCAATTGCATTTAACCTGCATAAAGAAATACAATCATAAATAAAGCAGGCGTGTTTTTTCTTCTTCTCACGAGCCCATACATTGTATTGTTCTCACGAGACTGCTGCTGTTTTGTTTTATAGCGTGGCACCCAACCAGCTGGAGTTGGGGCCAAAGGAGTCTAAGGGCCTTATCTTGCACCTGCCGCATCGCGATGCAGAGCCCGACTCAAGTGTCTTTGCTATTTTAAGACCGACGGAGTTGTTAATCTCCCATCCAGCGCCCACGTTGTTTAAATAGCAAATGCACCTGCGCCCATCTTTGTGCCCATGGGCGAGCTGGTCTCACAGGGAGGTGTGTTCAGGTGCATTCTTGGCGTATTGCTATCTTGCGGCAGCGGGAAGTGATCGCGCCACTGACCAACAAATACCTGATCTAAAGTCAATAGTGCAGCATTTCATTATTATTTCTTATGTTATTTGAACGCATTAGTAGAATGTGCCTAGGCTTATGCACTGCACGTGCATATTATGCTTGTTACACTCACAGGGAAGCACAGCATTACACACACATGCAAAAGATTAATTAAAAATATTTATTACAATTTATTTAAAAAAAAAAATATTACCGTGCAAAGCCTCCATCGTAAAAGCAATGCGCCAAGGTACAAACACCTTTGGCTTTTAAAGGGAATGGGAGATGGCAGTCTGATGGGTTTATTGCATGTTACGCCCAAAACACACCTGTGCATTAATGAAGACACTAAATACAACCCTTTTGAACCATGCTTCTGGCGAACGGACCCTTTTTTTTCCCGCTGTCAAACTACGCGAAAATGGATTTGGACGTGCCCTAAACACACCTGCACTTAGATTGTTAAAATAGGGCCCTGAGTCCCAACAAAGGAAGGTAATGACTTTTAAACTGTCCAAATGTGACAGTGGGACTGTGTCAGGTCACCGAAAGGGGTAAGACAATGCTGAGAGGAGGAACACATGCATACTGGGATAGAGAAAATAGCTTTTAGGGAAAAACAAATTATGAAAAAAGGAGGTAGTGAAGTGAAATGACAACAGAATCATTGTTGTTCATTAAAACTTGATTTTTGGGGATCATCTATGATAACATTGTATCTGATAATATTGAAAAGCCGTTTCCTAAAAATGATGTCCCCATTCAACGACGCGGCATTCTCAAGGATTTTTCCAGTGACAGGTGCACGTTGTGAAAAGGTCATGTGGTTTACATTGTGAATTGAAGACAAAACTACTTTTTACAATCATGGTTCAGGTTAAAATATGTATGGTTGTATGGTGCATCATTTATTTTAAATATGCAAGTTCAATTAAGTGCATTACCTATGGGATGTCGGTTGACTTGTGGTTTTGTACAGGACATAAACAGCGGTCTCCTGGGTTAAAGTCCTATCCGTTTTACCCATCCATCCATCCCAATCTCTGCCTAACATGGAGTTTGGTTCAATACGTATTTGTATAAATGTATACAATCACACTCCAACACAAAATGTAATTGAGAATGCCGTTTCATAATTTTGTTGGAGAAAGGGATGTGTTTCAATGCATCATCGTCTGACCACTTCTGTTTCTTACCCAGTTAGCTCTGTTTTGGAAAATTTGTAAGTGCAATGCTACTTCACCCAGAAGAGGAATGATGGTTGTAATTATGAAAGATCCAAGTTGCAAGCCCTTTAATGAAATTGTATTACGAGGGTAAAACAAAATCACCTTGGAAAAAAAAAGAAGAAAGATGAAGTGGGTGGAAGATGGGTGTACGGAGGAGGAAGGAGCAAGAAAGGAGGAAGGTGGGAAGAGAGAAATGTGATAACTCAGACCCGCACTCTGGGGTAAGGTCTCTAAATTACAGTGAGATGTGGACAGCTTGTCAATGGCCAGGCCTGAGCCAGAGATGTGGAGAAACACAGAAGTATTTTTATAGGGCCACTGCTTTCATATTGTTAGTCAGGGCATCCAATCTATCTATCTATCTATCTATCTATCTATCTATCTATCTATCTATCTATCTATCTATCTATCTATCTATCTATCTATCTATATATATATATATATCTATCTATCTATCTATCATTTATACATTTTCTTTGGTTGCTGACTCTAAACTTAAGTATCCATGTGTTACCACCAATGCATGGTCTGTATCTAACACCCACCGACATCTACTGAAGCAGAAAATTGGATGGCCCATACAAATTCCACATTAGCCACTTTCCCTTTTCCCAAAGATGTGTTCTATGTGCATTAGCAGAGATCCTCCTGTCTTTCATCTCGGTAGTTACAATGACAAGTGGCTTGCAAAAGTGTTGACTAGGACTTTTTTTATCTTATAGTTCAATCAAACATCTTAATTTGTCTTGAACATCCAATAGTTTGGGTGGAGAGACACATTCCAATGACCGTCTTCTTGCAAAATCAATTTCAAATGCAACCCTCTTTGTATGGGTTCAATGAATTCCATTTTTCCCATTGAGGCAGCTTATATTAAATCGATAGGATGACCTCAGTTCTTACATTGAGTATCTACTGCAAATTAAAATGGATATTAGCTTGGAATCACATATTGTTTATCAGCATTCCTCAAGAGGATATTTGAAATGGACTGAATTGGTGTTGATGCCATCACTGCCCGCCTCAGGAAGTTTGTTTTAGAGTTCTGCCTGAAGAACAGAAAGGAGACAGTTAAGAAGTTCAGTAAAAAGAAAAAAATATATATATCTCCACTTTTATCTGACTTCTATCTAATTAAGAAAAACAGAGTGGAGTGGACAGCAGCAACAGAGAACTTAATAAAATGCGATTTGATTCTCGTACTGAGTTCTTAAATCTTATGATTGAGGCCAAAGTGGGCTTTTATATTTGGTGAATTATATATGACTTGCGCTATACTGTGGAAAACTATGGCAGACTTTTCAGTAACTGTCTTTTTACTAGCTGTATCTAAAGATGCTTGTGTGTTCACTTCCAGTGTATGCATATGCTTCATGTGCAATATCCATTTTTTACTAATTATAGTCTTGTTCAAAAAAAAAAAATCTCCTAGTCCAATGTTGTAGGCTGGAACAAATAATTGAAACACATAATTTAATACATGAATGATTCTGCTGCTGCGTTCAAAAAGACCACCATGCCCTGCTGTTTTGCTGCAGGTATACATCTCCATTTCTTCAATAATTCAACCAGTGAAATGCTTTATTTAGTAGACCCCCCTGGCCACATCTAATTCTAATTTCTGCCTTTGGAGCATGGAGACGGTGTTTATAACGGCAAAGAAAACTCCTCACACCCCGGGTGGTAGTGGCGGTGACTAACAACAACCACATCCACATGTTTATGCAATAGACAAAGTTCCAATTGATGAGCCAAGTTCATACATCTCTGCCAAAACACTCCTGCAGGATTCATCATTTCCTGCCTATCTGCAGAGAACAATGGTGGTGGGCTGCGGGCCCGCCATTTCTTCCAAAGCGAGCCATCACGCAGCTGGAAGACAGTCAATTAGCCTGCCCTCCCCATCTCAGCGGGCTGCTAGTTCCCTTAGTGTCAATCAATGTAGATAGCTGTCAGTCACAATGAGACTCAATGAGGGAAAAAAATCCCCCAAAATCCTATAATACCCCCGCTGAGGCTCAAGGCAGTGTGAATGGTTGGAGATGTTGAATCGGAGCGTCTGGTATAAGACATGTTGGCTCCGTGCCCCACCGAGCCGCCGCCATTCGGTGCCCGTCCCACTCCCCGCTGTCTGCCCCCATGCTCATTTACAGTCGGCTTGTGCTGTTTTTATGTGATCCATTTTTCTCCAGCCCTGCCACAGGCTTCTGCACTTCTATCCGCCTGGTGTCCAGCTCCCTCTGAGATGAGGAGTTGGAGACGGATACCTGCTGAGTCGGGCAAAGCTGCATCATCCCAAGCCTGATGCACCATAAAGGACCACGAAGGACGCCCAGAACCTATTAGCACACCTTCAGGGATCAGGCATGTTGTTTTGACAAACAAGAAAGGACAGGATAGAAATATTCAAAGTGTGAAAGAGTTGGAAACAGTCTTGCTTTGTGATGCTTTTCTTTGAAGAAGTTTTACACTTTAGGAAAAAGGGATGCGGCAGATGAAAAGCGTTTGATCCTGTGCAAGGTGCAAACTAGGTTTAGTCATGTAAGACACTAATAGACAAAAAGTAATAAAAAAGTATTTTAGCTATTGTAAAAAAAAAAAATGAAAAAACCTGTGTTTATAAATGCATTTTGGCATTAGCTGAATAGAAAGTATTCAAATATATTTGAATGGACACACTTGTTATTTTCCAATATAACTGCTTCACAGTTATAAAGCACTTCACAGTCTTAAATTCAGCAATATGAAGACACACATTTCTTCTCATTAATCACATTATGTGTTACTGTTACTGCTCAATTGTCTGAGACAAATTCCTTGCATGTGCATATTTGAATGCAAAGATTCAGATTAGGCTTTTCAGGTTGAATATGTTGAAGCACATGCACAATACATGAATAGCTTGGGATTTCTGCTTTAAAAAAAAACAAGTTGAGTTGAAACTAAAGCCAAGAAAGCAAGAAAAAAGCGTGCAACTGTGCTGGCAGATTTTAAACGTGTGTAACTGTGTTCCAATCCATGAAATGGCCAGAAAATGTTTCAAAATAAACCTGAAAAAAGGGAATACACCAAAATAATGGACAATAGTGTCCCTTCTCTTGCACTTGTGGCATTTCCATTTCTGTGGTCCTGGCTGTACCAGACACAGTACAATGTACCCTATTAATAATACATGGCTTCACCCAGTATGTGGCACTGGCAGGCGGAGGATTGGTGTTCACAGCGTAAAGCTGCGTCCCAATTTCTATGAGTTATGCCCTTATCGAGGCCACATGACCCAGGTGTATACAAAGTGTCAGTGGTAGACCAACATTTAAGTGTTTTTTGGTAGACAAATACTAGAATAGTAAACAATTTCAAACTCACATCCTCCTTTTAAGTTAGTGTGTAAATGAAATAAAGCGTTAGTGTGTCAATTCTCCTTTTGATCCAACTAATCTTTACATCTGTTTCCCCTCTCTTCAACAAATTCTTTAAAGTAAATAAAATCAAAATTTCCCAGCCATACTTCCATTTGGGCAATTTTGTGAAAAATATGCAGGGATTTGTTCAGCTTAGCCGTGATGGAACGTGGCAGGAAATCTAAACAAGCTTAGAGAGAAAGACGGGAGGCAGAGGGAGAGGAGAAGAAGGGAAGGATGTGGGATGAACTGCAGATAATAGAGGGAGCAGCAAACCCCTCCCAAACTCCTTGAGGCATTGAGCACCCACTCCCCAGGAGAGAGGCTTAGCACCTCCCTTACAGTTACACACAATACACATGGGGAATGAGAGCTCCACAGAGACTGGGAGTGAGCGGAGTGGCACATTGAGACTCTCCCTGCACGGCAGATGATACAAGGGAGGAGGAACGGATGAAAGGAGAAGGACGCTTGAGAAGCCGGGTCAATAAAAATATGCAAAATTCAAACACTGCAAGGAAGAGGAAGTGAAAAGGAAAATGTTGCTTGTGCTGAAAGTCCCAAAAAATAAGATTTGATATATTTCAATGCAGCAGTCATTTAAACAACCGCATCACTCCTGAGTTTGTGTAAATCAACGTTAGCAATGGAAATTGATCAGTTTGAACTAGGTTACCATGTAGTCATGAAAGGCTAAATTAGTTAGCATCATGGTATGCCAACCACATGTTCAAATTGAGTTAAGAATGCCCTGTGTGAGTTACATAATAATGTGTGGGGGTGAGGGATTACTTTGTACCCCGTAGAAATGCTTATCCCATTCAAAACACATTTAGATTGAGAAGCTATGTCACAAACTCCATTAAAATCCGTTAGAAGCCTCAAAGGGTTAAGTTTAAAAATGGTGTCTAGACTTTTCATGTTTGTAAATGATCTCAGCAATGTGTGATCTCCCTACAGCGAGCTTGTTGTTAGAATTTTCTCCGGCAGGTGAAGAGGGGAGGCACTTTGTACACAAGCACAATTTACCAGGGGGCTCGTTAGATGCACATCAAGTTTGAGCCTGTCATAACTGAGCATTGTATACCTCTGTGGCACTAGGGGCCCGGGGCCTACGTTGTTCACCTCACACCTCGCTAATGGCCATCTGTGGTCATTATAGCCCACCATTGAGTTACACCCACGTTCATGAATGCAGCCTCTGCTTCTCCAGGGACGCCGCTGTTGGTTTTTCTACAAGACTACTGCCGCCGTCGCCATTGTTGTTGCTTACTGTGACTGTTATTGATGTTTGTTCTCTCAATCTACCCCATCACACACACCACACTGACCCACCAGTAGGCCTGCAGTCATTCTAGGCGTTATTTATCTGCCAGCAGCAAGATGGGTCAGATACACACACATGCACACACACACACCAAATATGGACTCTTTAATGGAGGATCCACGCACTTTCTCCTCACAGAGTATATCCTTTTCATTCTGGTTCAATCCCCCGCTCCCTCAATCTTTCTCTGTGTCCCTCACTAGTGTCTGGGCGCAGCTGTGGATTAGATCACTGTGGGTAAACCCATAGTGGTGTTTCATCAGGCCAGAGAATGCCTAATCAAAAAACTCATTCCTCATGTTTGAACTAATGCACTGTAGGTGAAGTCCTGACTGTGCCAGAGCCAGGATATGCGGATTCAGCTACTGCTGCCCCCAGATAAAAAAACAGCAGCAAAATAAAAAGCAAAAACCATAAAGGGATGTGGGGGTGAAATTTATCGGACTGCAGCCCAGGTCAATGGAGACTTTATCCAATTGTGTGCAGGGGCGGACAGGTACATTTCTACAATGTGTGTCTACATGCCCTGCTGTGTGAGCACGCATTGATATGAGTGTTTTTCACTATGTGTTGTGCGCATGGATGATAGTGTCCAATCATGTCCCAACATCTGTGCGTGTACATGCATTTTCAACTTTGGGTTTATTTTTGGCTGTGGGGTACTGATTGATGAGGTTGCAAAATGGTGTCATGTTTTGTTTCAGCCTGGCCACTAGTGGGCAGCTCCCAGCTGGCTTTCCACAAACTATAGAATCCAGTTGCTTCCCTGTGGCTTAGGGGATGATTACTCCCACCGGGGCAATGAATGAAGTTGGCGAGGATGACAAAGCTGCCATAAAAGCATGGAGACTGGATGGATGCTGTGTTCCAGACACAGTCACAACAAAGTCACAACAAACCCTTCTAGCTAGCTAATGGCTGCCTAACTTTGGCGTTTGCTAGCTCTAGCTGATACTAGCAATATCTAGTCCGCAACGTATTTTAGGCTTCATTTAATAAACATAACTTGCAGTAGTACACGATTGTACATATACTGTTTTGATTAAAATTTGCGGAATTACTTTACATTGCCTATTTATGTCTATTTTATTTATGTTTCTCTCTTAATCACCGGTGTCTGTACAGCACCAACAGTTTTTTATGTGTATGTAACATCAAAAACTGTAACTAGGAGTGCAACAGGAGTGCAACTAGGAGTGCAACTTGCAACACGAGTTCAAGGGTAGCAAGTTACAGGTTTAAGTGTTAGTGTTAGTGTTTAAGTGTTAGTTTTAGTGTTAAGTGTTACGGGTAGCCTGGAACGCAGCATTCATCATATATGTGAGTGGACCAAACCCCCTTCCCAAAGCATGAAACAACTAAAGGCCAATAGAAAAAAAGAGCTATTCCATACAAATGTAACTACGCACTATTCAGCTATGGGAGGTGGGCAAGGCAAACAACCCTTGCTAAGAGAAAACAGGATGTCAAATTAAATTTGACAGACAGGACTATTTTTTAACTAATTTACTCAGTGCCATTTTTTTCATTCCAGCTCCAAAATAAACTTTTGTGGCAAGTGGCCAGTTTTTTGGCAGTTGAAGATATGTAGTGACGTTGCAGGACTGTGAGTATATTATGTCACCCATTTTGGTTCAGAGGGGAACTATCTTCTGTTTCAGGCAGGGGAGAGCAGAAGAAGCCAGATGACAATGATGAGGCAGCAATCATACAGAGCTTCCATCTGGCTCTGCCAACTTTAGGCGCCAAGGCCTATTGGGAGAGTGAAAGACTCAGCTGAAGTCCTCTTAGACAGGCCATTATCTGGACCAGTTTCCCTAACCTTTGGGGCAGCACAGTGATAGCTTCATCCCAAGGGGAGATAAGATGATAGACAAAAACAGAGACATAGAAAACTCTGAGAGAAATGAGAAATCTGCATCCCTCCTTGGCAGAGGCTGTATGGAGGCACAAGTCCTGTGTTTTCATTGATAAACGGCTGCGGAGAGAGTGAGTGGGCATTGTGCCTCAATCTATCATCCAAACAACAGTATCTCTCTCAGGGAGTCCTTCCGCTTCCAAACCACCCCTGCTGGCTTTGGCTTTGGACAGATCTGCCAAGCCTTCTCGCCATTACCCGCCAAACACAGAATTATCCATTGCTTGCTTGCTCATTTCCTTCCCCCTTCCCTATCTCTCTCCTTCAGTGGAACAAAGCCACTGACAGGCAGATGGGCAGATGGGGATCGACAGTGTTCCCCGGGCTGAAAGCTAATTGGGAGAGACTGGTAAAGGATTCGGCGCTGCTGAATAGTCCTGACATGATGGGGAAATCAATGCACACTTCCAGGGTATTTGCATCATGCTTAAGTGAGAGACCAGGGCCTAATGTTGTCTCTGCTGGGAGTCATTAAGAGTTTTGTTTCAACTGTGACCCCTCAATCTGAAAACCCAAGCTCCGGACTGATTGGATGGGGCACGCCAGGTCGTGCAGGAGTCCAGGAGGTGAAATACCCACAGTGTTCATGCATTTCCCATGCCTGTTCTTACTTTTTGTTAGACTTCTCTTCATACCAACCATCAGTAAATGAACAAGACCAGAACTAATTATGACTACTTGTACTGTACATGAAGCATGAATTGGACCCATGTCCTGTCCAGATATCTGTAGGTTACAGCTAACCTGCTGCAAGTCCTTCAAGCCTTTTTTTCTGAGTTAAGAGTATAGCTTCTGAAGAATTGTTGCTGTGGAGTATGAGTGTGGTGAACAGTAAAAGCTGTTTAAAACATATCTGCCATTCTGTTCTTATAGTAAATTGTGATTCACTCAAATAAATGTGTCACATGAATTCGTTCAAGGTGCAATTTCAGTGAAATGTTATCCCATCAGCTCCTTTAACTTGTGCAGGATTTAAAATGAAGCAAAAAGTGGTTGTTACATTGGCACACAGAAAACAAGTCACCCGGTCGAATGGCACCGGCACTCCCGGATCCAGCCAAGTCTCTGGAAAAGGACACCACAGCTCCCGTCATCCCGCTGGAGATCAACGTAGAGACGGAGGACAGCCAGCTGACCGGTCCTACCTAGCACTGGCTAGCAAGGTACCCAGCAGAAAGTCGCGGTCAGTTTCCTATCACTTCATTATTTCCCCAGTCAAACCCAGAACGTAACTTGTTCATTTCATCCCATTTTACCTACAATGTCATTGCTGAAATAGGAACATGTGGGAAATATGGTAAAGCTGTTATAATTTGATCTTGTATTTCAAGACAGACAGCATCAATGCACTCATATAACAGTTACATGGTTTTCGTTACCCAATCAGTACTTGCAATAATGCTATTGAAAGAAAAAGATCAGCATGGGCATTCAAATTCTATATAATCAAGGAAGTGAAATAATAGAAAGCCATGCATGTATTGATTCAAAGAGAAACTGATAAACAAAGTGGCAACAGCAACAACAAAAAAAGAAATAACTGATTGATTCTGGGAGTGAGTAATGCTTTGGCCTTATTTCAGCCTCGACTTGATTGCTATAGAGAAACTCTACGAGCTAGAGTTTCTTGGCAAAGAATACCAGCCATTAATTGAAAACAGTTTCAACAGCAAAAGTACTGCAATGTCAAGCAAACAAGCTCCTCTTTGTGTGTTTCTATAGACCAGCATGTCTCTCGATATGAATAAATCAAATTTTAGAGACACTTAAAAGAAGCTTGAGATTTGCATAATTAGAAGATTGTACTTTGTCAGAATGTTAATGGAGCTCTGTGGTCAAGATTTGGAAGGCAGAGGATAAAAAATAGGTGGCATGGATTGGAATCAATATATAGCATCTTCTTGCTGAGCTTCACTTCTCCATTTGTTCCAACTGTCTTGTTTTCAATGACTGCACTCTGAAAGGTCTCAGAGGAGGTGGAACCATGAGGCGTCATTCATCACTGGATTCATGCCATTCAATTCATTATTTGATTGCCTCACTGACATTTAGAAATGCTATTTACTATTGAAAATAAATACATACTGTATGTCATATGACATAAATGATTCTGAAACCAAAAAAAGCAATATAGGGGTTCAGCACATAATAATTCGCTTCACTGAAGGTGAAATGGAGGTCGATTATAACCGTTACCCAAAGTAAATACATCTTAAAAACTAACTTAAAAACAGCATACTGCTGTAGGTCTGTCAGTACCTCGGGGAGTGACTCAATGCCACGGGGGGATGGCGAGTTAGAAACTGTGCTACAGGGGGAAAAAAGCCCACCTGCAGCTCCCAAAATGAGAGACGGTAGAACACAACACATAAAATACAGCCTTACAATCAGTAAGCCTAACAGGGGACTGTCTCTCCCTGCTAGCAGTTGATTGGCCTGATCATTTTCCAACTGTGTGACAATGGAAAAGTGGCCACCGACGTTCTACATCAGGTCTGATTGTACGCAAGCCACTGACGCCTCAACTACACAAACCACAAAACGCTTTGTGTTTTATGGGAGATCTTATCTGAATCAGTGCCATTGCTTACAGTTAACTCTAATAGAAACAACTCCCACAAATGCTGCCTCCAATTTCAGTGCCGGTTCACCCAAATTACAAAAGAAAACCCATTTTCTTACCTTAAGTGGTGTCTAGGCTGGCATGCAGGTAGTGATTGATTTTATCTGCTGAGGTTTTGAGATATTTGCTGCTAAGTCTTTTGTGATAGCAATGTAAAATTACATTTGAAAAACTCAACAATATGTCTTTCCATAAAAACTTAGTTGTAGATAATGCATACCCCGCTGTAACTACTTTCTACTAAATAAATAGTCCCTATAACAACCATGGATGGCTTTCTTTGTGGATATTCCATACATTAGAAACTTGTTCTGATGGTTTTAACATTAGTTTATTTTCTTTAGCTTCTTCAGTTTTTATCCCCCTGGAGGACAAAAGACGCACCGGTGAGTCCAAGCACTCAAAAAGCAATAACACAAAATTTAATTTTAAACCTTTACCATTTTATATACACTACTTTTGTGAAACCAAGGCTTTTGTAAAGTCATTTCAAGCACCAAAACAATTGAGTGTAGGTATGTTTTCACAAGAGATTTGAGAAATATTTCCGCTTTAAGACCAACTTATCTTATTATACATAGCTCTGAAACAATTTTAGGCGTCACAATGCAGAAAGCTGAGTGTATTTTGAACAATTTGATATGAAAAACAACGGAGATTAGGTTATATGCCAATACCCTATAGAGTGAATTCAAGAAGATATCTTAAAATGCCCTTAGACCTCGGAGGGCTAAAAATCCCAATTGGTTATGTGTGGGAGCAGTCCCTTACTCAGTGAAATGACAACTGAGCAGAGATTTAGGATGTTCCCTGTTTTTTTTTTTTTAAAGCACTCGGATAACCTGCCGTGTGTCAGTATGCAGCAACGCCTTATCCTGGATCACAGCGCTGATACATTTCATCCTGGGGATTTCAGGGATAGCACAGGAAACGTCCTAACCCCGGTGGGTTGTTGTTATCTTCATAGACAGCCGTGGGGATCTTAACCTTTGCACTTTTTGTTCTGGTCTACAAAGCGGAATCTTCATTGCCTCTTTTTTACAGCTCTTACCAAAATGTGGTGAGTCTTCAGAATCTGTGAATGGCAACCTGATTGTTTTGACTCAGGCCAAGATGTTATTCACAGATGTAAGAGATTAGCCTACGCCACAGCACAACAGACTGTAAATTTACTGGCACTGCCGGTGTTTGATGTGGAACAAGCAGAGTGACGATCAAGAGGCACAGCTTGATATGAGCGGAATTAAGCAGCAGCATGGTGAAAAAGATCTGAAGAACAACGTGACAATGAAAACAGAAGAAGATGCAACAGTTCTCACAGCGTTGACAGAACAAGTGTTCATTTACAGTACGATCACTGTAGGGAAAGCACATCCCAGCTTAAAGACCTTGCATTCAGGAGCTCAATACAAATCAGAAAAGGCGGCGGGTGGGGGGGATTCCCAGTTGTCATGGAAACATCGTCTGTCCTGGTGACATTACCCTCATTGTGACAGGCACTTCCTTTACAACGACATGTGAAATGAAAAACAGCCAATTCTCATTCTCTACCAGTCAGCCATTATATATGAACCCTGCTCTTCCCCTCTCTCTCCCTCTCTCTCCCTCTCTCTCTCTCTCTCATCCATTTCCCCATCTCTTTATTTGCTCCCGTCTTAGGAAGCCAAACCTCTAGGTGTATCTCCTGTTCTCTCAACAAAACCCCATCCCAAACTCGGAGAGAAGTTGTTTATAGTGCACAGACAGCTACCTCCTGGGGTTCTGGTGTCCCAGAAAGCCTTGCAAATACAATGGGAAATTAGCTTTCTGATATCCTTTTTTTTTCCCCATTTTTTTTTTTTCTTACAAAATAATACATGCAAATGTGTGAATGTCTCTGATCATTACTTATAAGGTTATGCATTTGACACTTGCACATGGATCTATTTTCATTTCCCATCTCTGTAGGGAAACGTTTAAGCAGAAATACTGGAGTGCCCTGAAGGTATATGGAGAGTAGCACTCAGGTTGATAGGTGAAGCCTCATTGATTTTTTTTATAAATATACTGTATATACTGAATACACTTTGCTTGTTTGTCCTATAATATATGTGCATGTATGTTACATAATTCCTTGTGTGCGCCTGTGACTGCATCATGGACACTGAATAAAGAAAAATGTATATGGAAGGAATTTTAATTTAGAAATTATTTCTAACAACGCACAAATGCATCGCATATCCACATATTTTTAATAGGATTTGAGGAATTCTAACTTCACAAAAAGCACAGAGTTGGCAAGTAAGAACACAGATTCCTCTCAAGTGAGAGCGACGCAGCTGTATATTCTTGACTAAATTCAGCTGTTGCACATCTGAAACTTGATTTGAAAGCGACTGTGACAGGTGGAAATAATTGCACCACACTACGTGGGCGTGACAGTTCCGAGACGTTCAGGTACCCGAACCAACTCTACGTCAAAATGTATTGTCTTTTCCTCGGCTGAAAATCCATCGGGTAGAATCAATGACCTTAATTAGCAGCAGAGGACTTGGAGGGTTTTCTTTCCTTTTCCCTGTGGAGCATTTTCATACATCTTATACCGTGTCAATCATGTTGCTTCACGCAGTATTTCTCTAAAACAAGTCTTACGCCTACAAAATTGCGAGTTTTTAATTATTCTAATTAGGCAACTCAGATTCCAAACAGAACTCAGTATTTTGACTTCTTACTCTTTTCTTGATGTAGTGGCAAGCTTTAAAATTAGCATCATTAGTATTGATATAGGTGGAGTGTGGTAACATAAGACGACAGATTATAGATTAGTGTCGAGAAATCTTTTTTTCCAGGATGGAGTAAAAGGCAGATCAACCTCAAGTGGATCAGTTCATTCAGAAAACACCACTGGTAGTCTTGGCAAAGGAAGTGTTTGCTGCTCAAGTGTCTCCTTGCGGGTATTAAACCAAACCCTGTACAGAAAGTAGGCCATGCAAATGATGCCGAGGAAGCCCTGGGAAAGAGCGAGCTATAGAAATAAAAAAAAGGCACATGGAGAACCAAAAAACCCACACAGAAGAAATGGGCCACACTTAACAGGCCAAAAAAACATGTTGTGCATTAAATATAAATTCTGATATTCTCAAAGAGGAGACGCAAAGCCGGTGATTCACGGCATTGCACATACAAGAAATGTGGGAGAAAGAAACCGTAAACTGGAGCAGACTGAAGAGATTTATGCCCGGTGCTCAGGGACTTTGATGGTTAAGTCTGCAGACTGCAGTGTAGTGGTGAGTCATGATATACACCAGCTAGAGTGCAGAACCTTGAAAGCTCCCAGATCTCAGACCCACACAACCTTGGAGTAACCTGGGATTACAGGCAGGGGTAAGGAGTTAAACACAAAGTCACTGAACTGTTACACAAATTATTGACAAAGCTAAAAACTCTGGCTTGTGTTATGGCCACACGCCTTTTTCGAGGGATGACTCCATGTATGGCTTTCATAGAGCTGAACTATATCCTATGCTCTAACTTACACAAAGCCAGCAGATCTAGCAGTTTTAACCTTGCACAAAAATGTCGTTGCACTATTTATAGATATTTTACCCTGATTGTTTTTACCTTGCTTTTATGATCTTACCTGTACCACTTTGAGATTTGTTTAAATGTAAAGTGCATTACAAATAAAATGTATTATTATTATTATTATCATTATTACTACTGTACACTGATGAAAATATTCATGTTTCAATCACGAAGCAACACATGCACTATCCCGTTACAATGAAGTTCCTGGCTCTCTAATGGATGGTGCTCACAGCGGAGAACTTTGTGAAACATGGCACTATATTGATGAGGACTGGCGGGTTACATCAGCCGCCCTACACACAGAGGATGCCAGGCAGACAAACAGCTGACAACCTCGCAGGTGAAGATGCAGTGGAGACGAATTTAGACATGTGCCTCGTAGAGAGATGGGACTTATGTCGGTCGCACAAATGGTTCCAGAGAAGAAGTAGCTGGATGTGTCCACGACAATGCACGCAGCATTTTTTGCAGCAGGAGCTGAAAGTATGTCAGAGGTTCCTGGATGGGTAAACTGGGACTGCCTGCTTATCTGTTAACAGTTAATGGTCGGCTAACGAGGGTCAGCTATCAGTCAGGTAAAAAAAAAGAATCTAAATTACTTAAAACTCTAAATAATCAGAACGATTTTTTTATCTCATCTGAAACCACGTTTACTGCGAAATGTCACCAGGGCCTCGTATAATTTGGTGAAGGCCATCACGATTAAGGTTTGACATTTGAAACATTATCACAGGAGAACATGAAGGAAGAATTATTTTTAGTTTACTGGAGTGTTAACAGACAACTTCAACACGACCCTCTTCTGGTCTCCTTTTCACCCATGGTAATATATATATATA